>NW_006399802.1:13795970-13802117 GCF_000299155.1 Elephantulus edwardii | reverse complement strand
GTGCTGGAGAAGAGTATTGAATGTACCATGGACTGCCAAGAAAACAATCAGATTCATCCTAGAGAGGGTTAAACCAAGCTACTCCTTGGAGACAAGGATTCTGGGGCTTTGTCTGACATATTTTGGGCATGTTGCAAGGAGGGACAGGTCCTTGGAGAGGGACATCATGCTTGGGAGGGTGGAGGGACGGTGCAAGAGGGAAGACTCTCTATGAGGTGGATTGATTCAGTGACTGAAGTAATCGGGATGGGTGTGTCAGAGGCCATGCGATTGGCACAGGATAGAGCAAGGTTTAGGGCTATTGTACATAGGGTCACTATGAGTCACAAATGACTCAACGGCACATAACAACAACAACAGCAACAACAACATTATATCACATGTGAGCAAGATTCTGCTGAAGATTAATCCAAAAACGACTGAAACAGCACATCAACAGAGAACTACCACAAGTGCAGGCTGGGTTTAGAAGGGGTTGTGGTACTAGGGATATTGTAGTTGATGTTAGATGGATCTTGGCTGAAAGCAGAGAATAGCAGAAGAATGTCTATCTGTGTTTCATTGATTATGCAAAGACGTTTGAATGTGTAGATCACAACAAACTGTGGCTGACTCTGAGAAGAATGGGATCCCAGACACCTGATTGTGCTAATGCGAAACTTATACTTGGACCAGGAGACAGTTGTCAGAACAGAGCAAGGAAACACTGCATGGTTCAAAATTGGGAAGGGTTAACGCCAGGGATTTGTCCTATCTCCATACCTTTTCAGTCTATATGCAGAACAGATTATCTGGGAGGCTGGGCTCTGTGGGAAGAAATGTGGCATCAGGATTGGAGGAGGACTCATCAACAATTTATGTTATGAAAATGACACAACACTGCCAGCTCTTTGCATATTTTATGATAACAACTGGCTTTGTCTTCTGAACTACTCTTTGAATTATTTTCTTAAAGTCTTTGTTTCTTCCCTTTGTTTTGGCTTCTCAGTGTTCTAGTGCAATATTGAGAGTCATTTCTAACATCTATTTTTTGGCCTTTTTTTCCTCCTCTGTCTTTGTAATGACTTTTTGCCTTCTCCAGGGATGATATCCCCTGACACATCTGGTCTTCATTCACCAGTATTCATTAGTGTAAATAGGGTAGTCTAAAAGCAAAGCGTTAACCCCATTTTTTTTTAAACAGGAGTAGGAAATTCCATTATTGAGTCTTGCAGTCTTTTTAACTTGACCTAGCCATATTCTCCAAGGAGGACATTCCTTTTCTCTGAGGTCTGGCAGATGAAAATTATCTAATCTCTCCCCAAAGGGTCATTATAATTAAATAGATGCTATGGCAATAGCTTCACCCCTCCAGTAGGGTCTTTTAAAAAAAATTTTGCATCCCATTAGAGTCTTGAGATAAACTACTATCTAAATCTGTACAAGGTATCACAAAACCAGGTTTGACTGAGGAAGCAATTTTACTAATAATAGAAAAACTGGTCTTTTGAGTAGTCATAGGATCACCTTTTGATAAACTGAAGAGCATGTATCTTTGACTTGTCATTGAGTCCCACTAACATATTATAGCATTAAAAAAATTAAATTTGGTGAGCTCTGGTAGCCTAGTGGCAAGAAGTGGCACTGCAATCCCAGAGGTGCATGGTTTGAATCCACCAGATGTTCTGCTGTAGAAGGAGGGACAATCTCCTCCTGTACTAGTCAGATCTGATTTGACGGTACATACATAAAAATAATAAAATAAAAAAATTAAATTAAAAAAAACCCAGACAAAAAATTCTAAACCCAAAACTCATTTCCACTCAGTCAAAACTGATTCATAACTGACCTTCCGGCAGATTGTCAGAGTTTGTAAGTCACCTGGGAAAAGACTGTCCACCTTTCTCCCACAGAGTCACTGTAGATTTGAACCACCAGAGAGGCACCACCTCTGAGTTGGCAGCACAACTGTGCATGATGTACACCACCAGACCTCCCTCTTACAGCATTATGGTACTAACTTTTGCTTCTAGGTATCCGTCTTTTAACTCTCCTGATGGTCTTTTTTTGGCCTTTTGTTCCTGTTCCCACAATACAAAAAACAATTTTTTCAAATCATCTAGTAAAGCAGGCATTTTCATTCTATGGTAATGGATATTTCTCATTGTGGACCACCCCATCCCTCAATAAGCTATATTTCCTTTTATTATTTATACTCCATGATGGTACATTTCTTCCCTAACACAGTTTAAAAACATCGATTCTTTTCCAGTCAGCCTCTGAATTGTGGTGTTGGAGAAGAGTACAGACTATTCCAGGGACTTACAAAAGAACAAACAAGTCTTGCGTTGGAGGAAGTACCATCAGCGTGCTCCTTGGAGGTGAGGAGGGTGAAACTTTGTCTCACATACTTTGGGCATGTCAGGAGGACCTGGTCCTTGGAAAAAGACATCATGCTGGGAAAAGTGGAGGGTAAGAGAAAGAGAAGAAGACCTTCAACAAGATGGATTGACATGGTGACAGTAACAATAGACTCTAGCAATGGTAGAGGTCTTAGGAGGGTACAGGACAGAGCAAAATGTTAATCTGTTGTTGATAGTATTGCTATGAATTGTAGTGAAGTCATTGACATCTGACAGCAACATGATGTTGTTTAACACCTTCCCGTTCTTCTAACGTCTCACTTCTTCAGGGCTATATTCTCACACTCTGAGTCTAGGCCAAGTACCACAGTGAGAAGCTTTTCTTAGCACTTTGGCCAGTTTTGCTTTGTAAAATCAACTGCTGGGAAAGGTACAGGATGAGAGAAAGAGAGGAAGACCCTCAACAAGATGGATTAACGCAGTAACTGTCACAATGATCTCCAGTTTCTTGGGTCTTTTACGTTGTGTGTTACTGTTCTTTTTGCCCTTCAAAGGTGGGTGGGTGGCCCTGACCCTTAGAGTAAGGGTAAGTAAAGGTGCAGTGGAGTCTGTGGAGCCTGCTCCAGGTGCTAGCTTAAAATCCTGTGGGGCCTGAGGGCTGCAGGTCTCGGGCCAGCTTTTTATTGTTTTACTGTTTTTGGTGAAACATTCTTCTAGGTCATGTAACTCTGGTTTATCCACTTGTTGTACAGAGGTAACTCGTGGTTGCTGTGAAGCTGAACACTGTGACACTGATGAGTCAAATGTGATAATGGTTACCCATGGAGGACAGTGTTTGGTGGAGCTCCTTGATTAAAACTAACTTGGAAGCAGGAGTGGCATCCACTTCCATAATAGCTTGCCTCTGGAAACCCTATGAACCTGCAGAAAGGACAAAAGTGATACTGGTGTCCAGGACTTTCTTTCATTCATAGGGTCACTATGTGTCGCCTAAGACTCAATAGCACTTAACAAGAACAACAACAAAACTTAAAATCAAGCCAAACTCAACTGGCTAATCAAGTAGATTAGGACTCAGTGGCATTCCTTTGGATCTCTGAGGCTATACTTCTGGGGTTTTACTGGCTATACAAAAGGCATTTGACTGTGTGGAGCATAACAAACTATGGTTAACTCTAAGAAGAATAGAAATCATTTAACATTAAATCTTTCTCTTGTGAAACCTATACCAAAATGCTGCTGTCCAAATAGAGTAAGGAAACTCAGGATGATTTAAAATCAAGAAAAGTGTGCATTAGAGTGGTATCCTTTCTCTACCTATTAATCAGTATGCTGAACAGAACATTTGAGAAGCTGGATTCTATGAATTTAAAAATGTGGCATCAGGATAGGAGGGAGACTCATCAATAACATGTGTTATGCGGATAAACAACCTTGCTTGCTGAAAGTGAGGAAGACTTGAAGCAGAAGATCAAAGACTACAACCTTCAATATGGATTACATTGCAGCATCAAGAAGACCAAAATTCCTACCATTGAGACAATAGGCAACATCATGATAGATGGAGACAAGATTGAAATTGTTAACAACTGCATCTTATTTGGATCCATGATCAACATCCTTGGCACCAGCAGTCTAGAAATCAAAAGATACATTGCAATGGGAAAGTCTGCTCCTCTCCAAAGTACTGAGGAGCTAGGATATCAGTTTGAAAACCAAGGTGTGCCTAATTCAAGCCATAGTCTCTTTTAAAAATTATTTCCTTTTAAAATCACACTTATTTTTTTCTATTATTGAGTGTTTTCTCCCCCTCCTTTCTTCTCCCTCCCCCAACACACCTCACAATGCATCCCTTGTTCCAGATTTTGTCATATGTATCATGCCTAATTATATATTCCTTTTGGACAATTCTCTCCATTTGTTCTAATGAAGTGGTCCTTTCTGCAGGTTCAGAGGTTTTCCCATTCTCTCCCCAGTATGCCCATGTCTATAACAGCAGCGTTAAGCAGTTTGTCCCTTTGTGACTGACATATTTTATTCAGCATAATGTCCTCAAGGCTCTCTCATGTGTAATGCTTTATTTCATTGTTTTGCATTGCTGTGTAATATTCCATTGTGTGACTGTACTATAGTTTTTCTCTCCATTTGTTTGTTGGTGGACAGTTGGTTTGCTTTAATCATGCAAATAATGCTGCAATAAACATAGGTGTGCATACATATGTTTGAGTCATGGCTCTGCTTTCTTTAGGGTATATTCCCAGTAGTGGAATTGCTAGATCAAATGGTATTTCTATTTCCACCTTTTGGAGAAAGCACCAGACAACTTTCCACAGTGTCTGTACCATTATACATTCTCACCAGCAGTGAGTAATAGTGCCCATATCTCCATAACCTCACCAGCTGTTGTTGTTTGCTGCCCTGTTGAGCTTTGCTATTGTCGCTGGGAAGCCATGGTCTTGCTATGTGTCTCACAGCTGGGCAATGAATAAGGATAACATGGGGAAAGTTGATGCCTTGGAGTTGTTGTGTTGGAGAAGAGTACTACTGAGTATCCTATGGATTGCCAAAAGAACAAACAGCTATGTCTTGGAGAAGATGCAGTCTCAGTGCTCCTTGGAGGCAAGGATAGAGAAGCTTCGTCTCTTCTACTTTGGGCATATTCTTAGGAGGGATTATTCCTTGGAAAGGGGACATCATACAGTGAAAGAGAAGTCCCTTAACAAGATGGATTGACACAGTGAGCGCAACAGTGGGCTTAAGCGTGTCAAAGATGATGAGGAATGTGCAGGGTAGGACAGAGTCCAGGTCCATGTTTGTTGGTAGCATTACTATGAGTCATACTCAACAGCACATTACAACAAATTTTGTTAGCAGGGTAGCATGGGCATTCTCCTCCCGTGTGATTAACTGCCTCTGAAAACCTGCCAGAGGGTCAGCTATAGGTCAGTTCAGACTCTGGTACAAGACAACATATCACATTACAGTGTACACTACCAGTACATCTTTTATATAAATTGTATGTAACATTGTATATCATATTGTTGTTGTTGATTGCCTTCAAGTCGAGCACTAATAGGACTCATAGAGACCCTATGAACAAAAGGCCTAAAGCCTTTCAATAACTATTGACATTTATCTAAGTTCAGAGAGTTTCTGGAGGCATGTTGTTTAGGAAGTGGATGCCACTCTTCCAAATATCATAATAGTATATAATAATAATATTGAGCACTCATTCAGAGCAAGGCACAGTTCATGTATTTAGTTCCTTACTTGTCATTAAATTTTTAATCACAAGTATACGAAAAGTTTAAAAATGCAAAATAAGTGCTCCATCATATTTATTATGAAATAATTATTATCATTACCTTTTTGAGTAGTAGTGTTTAAATCAGATGACAAGTCGCATATATTCAAAAGATATTTACATATAAAAGTTTTTGTCTGATGAGTAGAAACTATTCACAATGAGTCATTATGGAAATGAAACCAAGTCCAAGAGAATAGCCTATAGGGAAAACTATATCGAAAAATGCTGTTACAGGAAAAATTGCACACATCACATTTCTGTTTCTTCCTTTTTCTTATTTGGCATAATGTAAAGAAAGTTCTTTGAAATTACAAAACATTATTACAAGAAACAAAAAAAGCTTAGAGAAGTGGAAGAATATTCCCTGCTCATGGATAGGAAGGCTTAATGTGAAAATGGCAATACTACCAAAGGCAATATACACGTTCAATGCAATCCCAATACAAATACCAATTTCATTCTTCAATGAGATGGAAAAGGCAATCTCCAGCTTCATTT
>NW_006399802.1:13790699-13795870 GCF_000299155.1 Elephantulus edwardii | reverse complement strand
ACATCATGCTGGGTAGAGTAGAGAGACAGCGCAGGAGGGGAAGACCCTCTATGAGGTGGATTGATTCAGTAACTGGGGTACTCGGGATGGGTTTGTCAGAGGCAATGAGATTGGCACAGGATAGAGCACGGTTTAGGGCTGTTGTACGTAGGGTCGCAAACGACTCGACGGCACCTAACAACAACAACAACAACAACATTACCTAACATGGGAGGGACTGGAGAGCATTATGCTGAGTGAACTAACTCAGTCCTACAAGAATAAATATTGTATAAAACCATTATTGTAGAATGAGTATAAGGGTCCAAGAGGGGTGGGAGAGGCTGGAAGCAGAGGGATGTGGATGCACAGAGGGAAGGGGGATTCATCATGGGGTTGTACAGTTTGATAGGCGGGGGTGAAGGAAATGGAAAGAATTTGTTCTTGAAAATTATATATTAAAATTTTGTAAATAAACTAGTAGAAAAAAAATCCTCTGTAATACAGCTTGCAAAATTCCTGAAATGTTATCAATAAGGTCCTACAGCAGCAAGTCACGGAGGGAAGCTCTATAGTCATCAAATACATTCTTTATAGGCATGGCAAACTGCCATTTACTCTCTGCTGGAGGAAATACTTGTGTTTGACCCCCTGACAGAGTGAGGGGTTGGATGGGTGGGTTGCAGAAGTCCAGCAAGGGACAGTGTGGTTCATATAAAAATACATTCATTGCCTACCAGTAGAATTAACTCACAGCTGGCCCATCGTTGGTGGGCTTGCCCAAGGCTGGAAGCCGATTGCCCATATTTCTCTTGCAGAGCCTAGAGTGAATTTGAAAAGTCAGGTTTTAAATTAGGGGCACACATTTCTATGGATTATGCCATCATATCACCAGGCTTTAGGTGGTCGGTCCCTCATGTAGAAGACTAAAGACACTTTCTTTCAGCCACCTTTGGGGGCTGAAGTTCATTTTAGAGTTTCCCCTCTAGGCATGGACCATGGAGAAAAGTACTCTTAAGAAACCTGGCTGGTTTGGAGAAAAGGTCTTGGTGAAGCCTGTTCTCTGTTCATTTGGCTATAGGACAGAGAAGCAAGGCCCATTTCAGATTCAGCTCTAGACATATTATGGAATTGAGCTCAGGCACTGAGCGACCAGTTGGTGGTGGTGTTATGTGCCGTCGAGTCATTTGCAATTCACTGAGCGACCTAGAACTGAATTATGATGACGTAGTTAAGGTATGGAAGTTGAGAAGACCAACAATAGAAACAAAGCAAGCAGAAATTTCTAGACAGCAATCTGGAGTCTTGCAGGGAATTAGCAGAATCCTTCAATTTTCAAACTACTCCGTTGGCACAAGACCTGTGGTGGAGCTTTTAAGCAAGAGCACGTTACGCAGCGCAGCGCAGCACACATATTCTAGACGCTCTGAGATAATAAGTACTTTATATTTCATTCATTCAGATTCTATTTTTTTATCCTTCCTTTTAGGAAGGCCCGCTGAAGATTTAACTGCCTCTTTTTTAAGTATAAAAATATAGTCTCTTACTATTGTGTCATCTGTATAACACAGATTATTAATTCGGCAAGACAATGTAAAGGAGTGGCATCGCCCACCCGGAAGACTCACTTGCCTTGGCTTGCCCTTGTGGTGATTTATTGGATGTCCATGTTCTAGCTTCCATGAACTGAGTAAAAGAACTGTAACCTGGTTTGTTTCAGACAAGTGTACCTACTCCTGGAGTGATAGACCCAGCACTACAGACTGAAAGAGATGATGATACCACAGACTTGCAGCCGCATACCCACTGCAGATGAAAGATTGGTTCATCTCTGTCACAAAAGACAAATACCGTGCAACATCACTGATATGAAACAGGACTGACATGGGGGTTGGGGAAAAGTAAGAAAGGAGGCGATAAATAATGAATACTGCATTGGAACAGATGAAGGAAAGAGCTGTTCAAAAGAAATATATTATTAGGCACTATACATAAGACAATATCCCAGAATAAAAGGTGCATTGCAAAGGGGAGAAAGGGAGGTAATTGTGCAAAAATAACTAATTTTTTTAAAGGACCTTTCATGGCCTAGTGGCAAGAAGCTGCACTGTAATTTCCAGAGCATGCTGCTTGAATCCTCCAGATTCTCTGTTGGAGAAGGAAGGACAATCTCCTCCTGTACCATTCAGATCTGATTTGATGGCACACACACACAAAATAATAAAATAAAAAAATTCTATTTTTTTTTAAAGCGAACTAGAGGAAGGGGAAGGGAGGGAAAGGGGGTAAAACATGCAACAATGAATGGATGAAAATCTAACTTTTTTGTAAACTAAAGTCACAATCAAAATAAAAAAATTATTAAAAAAATATAGTCTTGATGGTTCTTTTCCTTAGAATGTCGCCGTGAATTAGAAGGTACTCAGAAATGGTTTGGGTTTTTTTAAGGGTCATACATCGACATAGGGGGCTCTCTGGTGGCCTAGTGATGAGAAACTGTGCTGGAATAGTGAAGGAACAAGGTTTGACTCCACCAGCTGCTGCAGGGGCGAAGCATACACAATCTTCTCCCATGCAATTAAACTGCCTGTCAGCTGTGGGTCAGTTCTGATTTGATGGTGAACAATGACAACAACATTAGCAAGGGTTTTCATTCTATGGCCAGGAACCTGGTAACTCATGTCTGTTGTTACTGTAATGTGCCAGTCCAGTTGGTACCATCTCTTAGCTGAACCTTCAGTGGGTTTTCCAAAACTGTAGACTGTGTGAGAGGAGATGATCTATCTTTTGCTCCTGGAGCAGCTTGGGGATTCCAACGACCAGAGATGTCCTGCTTTGGGGGTTAGCATTTCAACTTCCTACAGAATACTCTGCCCACCTACCTTAACAGGCCAAAGACAAAGTCAGTACCTGAGATAATCAGATTTTCTTGCTAGTTTAAACAAAGGGCTCCTTTTAATTTGTGGAAACTACCCAGAATAAGCTTTGTCTGACATACTTTGGGCATATTTCAAGGAGGGACTGGTCCTTGGAGAGGACCATGTTTGATAGAGTGGAAGGGTGGCACAGGAAAGGAAGACCTTTGATGAAATGGGTTGATTCTGTGACTGGAGTGGTGGGAATGAATGAATTTGAGATGGCTAGGTTGGCACAGGATAGAACGGTGTTTAGAGCTCTTGTACACAGGGTCGCTATGAGTCGCAAGCGACTCGATGGCACATAACAACAAAACCAAAAACATCCAAATGTTGTATTGGGAAGAGTGAAGATTTTGGCTTGTTTCTCTGAACTTACCTGATAGGAAATTATCTTTCCCCCTTGCTTTATTTGATAGTCTAATTATGTATTGAACCCTGAAGCCTCTGTCTCTGACAAGTTCTTAACATTTTGCTTCTTCTAGATGTGAAGAACAATGATATCAGTTTAAAGACTAAGGTGTATGTGATTCAAGCCATAGTCTTTACAATTGCTATGCACCTGAAAACTGAACGGTGACAAAGGATGATAGAAGAATTATGGATGCCTTTGAGTTGTGGAGTTGGAGAAGCATCGTAGATATCCTACGGACTGCCAAAAGAACATATAAATATGTTGTGGAGAAAGTGCAACCAGGGTGCTCCTTAGAGGAAAGGATGATGGATCTTCACAATATACTTTGGGCATGTTGTCAGGAAGGGCCAGTCTTTGGAAAAAGACATCATGCTTGGAAAGGTGGAGGGTAAGAGAAAGAGAGGAAGACCCTCAACAAGATGGACTGACAGACTCAGTGGCAGTAATAATGGGCTCAGGTACATCAGAGATGATGAGGATAACACAGGATAGGGCAGGGTCCACATCCATGATTTGTTTATAGGGTGACTATGAGTCATGGTTCACTCAAGGGTACTTAACAACACAGGCATGAATTAGGGAGCTCTGGTGGCTTAGTGGGTAAGGAGTTGCACTTCTAGTCCAAAGGCACAAGGTTTGAATCTACCAGCTTCTTTTCAGGAGAAAGATGGGCAATCTCCTGTGCAATGTTTAGCCTTGGAAAACCAGCTGGAGGGTCAGCTATGAGTCAGTTCTAATTTAAGACACAAAGCTGGAGATAGAATGATAGAATTTTGCACAATGATTTGTTCATTGCAAATACATTTTATAAGAAACATAAACTCAGGCTATACACATGGATTTCATCTGATGGTGTGTATAGGCATCAGATTGATTACATCTGTGGAAAGAACTGCTGAGAAGCTCAGCTGTGAAATTCGGCTGGGTGCCGATTGTAGAACAGACCACCAACTACTCATATGCAAGTTCAAGCTGAAGGTAAGGAAAGTAAAATCAAATCTATGGGAAACAAAATATGACCTTAAATCTATCCCACCTGAATTTCAAAACCATCTCAGGAACAGGTTTAAGGCCTTGAACAGTAATGAGCAAAGACCATAGGAGTTATGGGAGAATATAAAGAATATCATCCAGGAAGAGTGCAAAAGGTCACTACAAAGACAGAGGAGGAAGAAAAGACCAAAATGGATGTCAGAAAAAACTCTGAATATTACACTAGAGTGCAGAGAAGCCAAAGCAGAGGAAAGAAATCAAGACATTAAGGAGCTGAACAGAAGATGTCAAAAGGCAGTGCAGGAAGACAAGTATAATGAAATGTGCAAATAGCTGGAGTCAGAAAATCAAAAGGGATGAACTCTCTTAGCATTTCTTAAGCTCAAGAAACTGAAGAAGAAATTTAAGCCTCAAATTGCAATACTTATGGATGCTTTGAGCAGAATATTAAATGATCCTGTAAGTATTAAAAGAAGATGGAAAGAGTATGTAGAGTCATTATACCAAAAGGAATTGGCGGACACAGAAGAATTTCATTAAACAACATATGAGAAAGAGCCGTGGTGATGAAGGAAGAAGTTCAAACAGCTTTGAAAGAATTGGCAAAAAGGAAGGCCCCAGGAATTGATGGTATACCAATTGACATATTTCAACTAACCAGTGCTGCCCCAGATGTGCTCACCAAGTTTAGCTGAGAAATCTGGAGGACAATTACTTGGCCAACTGACTGGAAGAGTTCTGTATTTGTTCCCATTTTAAAGAAAGGTGATCTGAAAAAGTGTGGAACTTATCGAACAGATTGCACTGGAGTGTAGAGAAGCCAAAGCACAAGGAAGAATCCAAGACACTAAAGAGCTGAACAGAAGATT
>NW_006399802.1:13781093-13790599 GCF_000299155.1 Elephantulus edwardii | reverse complement strand
TTTAGATTTAGAGGAGTATCTGACAGACAGCAATTTGTGGAGTAGTGAAAGATAAATCCCTCATTTTTGAGTTGACTATTAGTTACAGTGTAGTCCCTGCCCTTAGCCCAGTGCCTTGACCCACTTATTTCCCAGCTCCACCCTCCAGCAGGATAATACTTCACTTCTACCAAATGCCTTCAGAATGAATTAATTTCCCCTTGTCTGACCCATAGCTACATGAAACTTGTGACTCCTGTCTTGGACAATGAAGGTCTAGAGGATGAGTAACTCTAAAGGTGTGTATGTGTGTGTGTGTGTGTGTGTGTGTGTTGTGTATCATCATGTCGGAGCAGACCCATAGCTGACCCTCTGACTGGTTTTCAGAGGCTGCTAATCCAATAGGAGGAGATTGTTCATCCTTCTCCCATGAAGCAGCTGGTGTCCTCGATCCATGTGATTTCAGGATTACAATGCAGTTTCTTGTCTCTAGGCCACCAGAGTTCCCTCAATGTAGGCAATATCTAATACATCTTCGTACTCACAGTGCTTTTGGCAATTCCGGGACCACAAGTGCTTTTCAGTAACAGAATTCTCTAGGTAACTCTGGTAGCATCCTCTTTATTGGGTTGCATGGCTAACCCACAGCTTGTGCATGTTCCGTAGTTTAAATCTACCCATGGCTCTTCAGGAGAACTATGGCCAAGCTCCTCCTGTTATGATTGCAGCTTCTGAAACTCTATGGAGGGTTGTTATGAGTTGGAACCAACTTGCCAGCTGAGTCCGAGTTTCTGAGTTTATAACAGAATTCCAAGATTATCTCTACAGAACTTTGTCTTAGTACAATTCACTCTCATTTGGGTATGGGTATATCCTGTGGCTATAATGAGGCCAGTCATTGCTGTGGCGTTGGAGCCAACTCATAGCTTTCCCACTAGTGGATGTTCAGAGGTTGGAAATTACACAGGAGGACATTGTGTTAGTCTTTCTCTGGTGCATCTGGTGGATTTGAACAGCTTGCAACCCCCTATCCACTAGGTAAGCAGAGCTCTATCAGTTCTATCCCTAGGTAGATATCCCAAACAATTGGAAATAGGTACTTAAATAAGTACATGTATGTGTATGTTTATATTTCACAATAGTGGAAACAGTCTAAATGTCCATCAGTGGATAAATGGATAAGCAAATCATTCTGGAAAAAGATAACAATGAATAAATGGATAAACAAAGTCTCCTTTGACCATATCAGCCCTATACACAACAGAACAAAACATTGTCATGCCCTGCTTGCATAGTTTTAAAAGAGATAAAGTATGTCATTGGTTAGGGCACTTCTTTTTAACTGGTCAGATGCATGGTTCAAGAACTATATTTTCACAGTGGTAAGGAGTTTTGCTGCCAAGCCAAAGGCATACAGTTCAAATTTACCAGATGCTCCTGGGGTGGGGGGGGGGGGGAAGATGGCAGTCTCCTTCCATGTGATTTCCAGCCTCTAAAAATCCACTGAAAGGTCAGCTATGAGTCAGTTCCATCAGAAGCATATAACAACATGGATGGTTAGTCTGTTGTATTACAATGCTATTACTTAAAGGATATCTTATCCTTGGCTGGCAGATGCAGAGCCTCTGGAAAGAATATCTCTTTGAACTTTCTAGGGTAGTCCTGGGAGCCGAGTATAGGATTTGTGTGCTGAGAAGTCCACTTTGTTAAATTGAGTTCAAAGAATCTCAAACTTAAAAAAATTGTAAAACTCAATTAGAACAGAAATAACAAGACAATAACAGCAATTAGAACAGAAATAACAAGAATGTTGGCACAGTAAAGAATGTTTACACAAGTAAAAAAAAATTGTAAAACTGTGGTAGTGATCCAAGCCTATAATGAGATATGTTATGGTACTTAGCAATTGTGTGTTGCTTTAAGAAAATTTCATGGCAACTTGTCAACAAAAGAATAGTAATACGGCAAAGAAATGTCATCATTCGGACACCACCAACCATTTAGTAACAATGTTTCTAAATTTTACGTATAGATCCTAAAATGTAATTGTAATCTCTGAACATTAGCTTTGAAAATTGAACAAATCATGATGGAGAATTATCATACCATGCCAGTTTATCTGGGTTGTCGGATCATTTTTTTCTTTCCTCCTGCTGTGTATGTCAAAGAGAAGGCCTGAGTGAATAACCAAAGAAAAATCCCCTAGTCCCCCACCCCCAAGTTAACCATTTTGGTTAACTGAAAAGCAATGGAAAAGAAATTTGAGATACTCATTTTGTAAAGGTGTGACTATGGCTTAAACAAGATGAATATTGCAAATAATAATACTGAAAGTAATGAGACATTTTTGGGTCCATGTTCTGCCAAGTGTTCACTCATTGCCTCAGGACATCTTCACCATAACCCTGGACGGTAGGTACTATTATCTCCATCATATGGATGTAGAAACTGAAACTTAAGAGGTAAGAGGAGTTTAGCTACATAACAGGGAGATTTTTTGGGGGGTGAAATACCTTTCAGGACACATTCGCTCGACTCTCAGATGCAGCTCTTTCTCCAGGTAACAGAGAGCCTTGTTTCCCCTCTATTAGAATCTCTGAAAGTTCCTGTCTTCTAACATTGACCTCTACACTTGTCTTTTCACTTTCTCCCTTGGGCAAATCACTGAGTCTTATGACTTCCAATAATATTTCTAGTCTTGCTAGGATGAAATCGATAAAATAAGGAGAGGTTGGGGAGGGGAAAAAAAAAGAAGTTCATTTGGATACCAATAAGATAAGGAAAGCAGAAACTTACACTGTTACTGTGGTAGTGTACCCTTGGTTCGGAACCAAACCATAGTTGATCTTCCAGTGGGTTTTCAGAGGCAGTTAATTGCCTGGAAGGAGATTGCCCATTCTTCTCCTGCAGAGGAGCTGGTGCATTCAAACTCTGCCTTCAGGGTTGCAGCACAGCTTCTTACCACCAGGCCACCCGAGCTTCCTGAAACTCATAATAAAGGCCCATATAAGGCAAGGGTCAAGCAAATTAGTTAAAACTAGATAAGAGTCATGTTACGGAGTGCTAGATAGCAAAGAGCGTAAGAGGCTGAGACCAGACCCTACCCAGTCAAAACCAGGAACAGACAGCATTAAACCCAAGTGCCTTACAAGTCTTGACATGCACAGGAAAGACTGTCCTTGGAGCAACCTGATTGTGGTTTAGGCACATGAGAGACTCAGCATGGAAACAGTGACGTCAGGAACAATGGGACAAAGTAAGAATTGTAAACCAAATTTTTAACTTCTCATGGCATCTTGTTGGTTTAGACTCCAGTTCTAATAATACACGTGCACATGAAGAACATTAATTCAAGGTCCTCATTGCACAACATCACATCCATTTCTCTCCTTTCAGAAGGTGACCAAACCATCAATGTAACTATCCTTATGTCCTCTCCATCTTTTGCACTCGGTGGAAAATGACCTATTCCCCTCTCCGGAATGCATCTTTGCTAATAAATTGCATTGACTTTCACCTTCGCTCCTGTCTCCTTGCCTTTCATCTTGGCAAAGTGGACATTCCATCTAGTCCCTAAGCTCTAACAAGGGCTCAGCCCTCATAGGTACTATTTCAAGCAAGACAAACAACAGCTCTTTTAAGGGCTTCCACACTTGCTGTCCACTAAAAATGGCTCCTTTAAAAGGACCTCTAAAATAGCTTTTTGGTGGCTTAGTGGTAAGAATTGCCTTGCCAACCCAAAGATATGCAGTGTGAATTCACCAGATGTTCCAGGAAAGAAAACTCTCCTCCTGTGAAAGAAAGTGGTCTCTTCCTGTGCAATGTACAGCCTCTGAAAACCCACTGGAGGGTCAGCTATAGGTCATTTCCAACTCAATGATAAACAACAACAGAAATGCTGTGCAATGTGCTGCTCGTGTAGCTTGGACTTGGTCCATCCAGTCTCTCTCACCAGGTTTGATTCTTTAGCAGAGTGAGGAAGACCAAAGCCAGGTGTCAACCCCATTGTAAAAGTCCTGCCTCTGAAAAGGGCATTTTGAAGTTCGTTGTTCTGGGCTCTCATGCTCTTGTGACATTTCCACATGCTGTCTCACTGTCCTTCAATTCTGGCTTTTTCAAGATGAAGGTTATCAGTATTTCTTGAAAAACAGTACTTTCACTTCATCAAAAATTCTATATTTATCAAATGGTAATCATGGCTCCAAAGCATAGTATCCTGATGGGAAACTATTTTCTCCATGTGCATATTTTCTATTCAGTCTTTTGCATTTCCATTCCCTTTAGCCAATCAATGGCTCATGAAATATTATACAAAATAGGTGACCATGGAGGTCGTTATGCTGAGTGAAATATCTCAGTCACAAAAGGACAAATATTGCATAGTGTTGTAAAGCAGGACTGACTTCGGAGTTGGGGGGAAGCTAAGAGGGGACAAATAATGTATACTGCATTGAACCAGATGACGGAGAGAATTATTTAGGAAGAATATATGATTAGGTATTATTGTCATAACAAGAATCCACAATGAAACCTGCATGGTGTCATGGACTGGGGGAGGGGGATTGTATAAGAATGAAAGAATTTTTTTTTAACTTTTCAAAGAGAAAAGCAAACTGGGTGGGTGGGATGGGCAGGGAGGAAAATGTACAACAATGAATGAGTGGAAATAAAATTTTTTTAAGAGTGTCTTTCCAGAATTCTGACTGAACTAATGCTTCTGTATTCAATTTCTCTGGGTCTTGTTGACTTTTTTCACTTCTTTCTCTGGTATAGAATCCTTAGTGCACTCATTCAGTCACTTGTCCAAATCCCAAATCCCCTTTCTCCTCTGCATTTCATCATTATGATCTGATAGAATCTGCTTTATGATTTGATACAATCATCTACTTTCTCTTTACTAGGTGACTGAAAGTAATTGTTCAGAGTAAACGTAAAATTGAAAGAGAACCATTTGTTCCTGTTTTTACTGAGACTCCAGTTATGCGTTGAATTGTGCCTTTCAACACCAAAATATGTGCTATAAATTCCAACCTCTATGCTTGTGCTTATAATACCATTTGGGAATGGGTTGTCTTTGTTAATGAAACAGGATTGATGTAGGCTATACCTTAAATCAATCTCTTTTAACATATAAAAAGAGATTAAATAATCAATTAAGAGGGACACAGGTGGGGAAGAGTGATGACAGTTCACATGAAGATCACCGAGGAGCAGAAGCTTAGAAGAGATCAACACTTTCCTCCAGAGTCTACACACAGAGAGAAAGCCCTCCCCTGACGCTGAAACCATCAATTCAGACTTTCAACCCTCAAATTAATAAAAGAATAAATTTCTGTTTGATAGGGCCACTTATTCATGGCATTTCTGTTCTAGTGATGCTAGACAACAAAGGCAACCCCCAAAGCCACTTATGCCACATATCCTCATATTCCAAAGCAAAATATTAACTTACCTCTTATAAAGAAGTTGGATGGAAATAGATTTTGTGATTCTTATTTCTCACCCACTTTGAACTGTGAGCTCTTCCTGTTTCTCATCCTTCCCCTGCCCATACTCCAATACTTCTCAGGCACTGAGAGTTTTATGAAGAGTTTGAAAAGAAATACATTTTGAAGTTTGAAAGGTATTTAACTCATGCAAAAGAAGAAATAAAAATTCTGAGTGAGAGACTGACTGAAGTAAACTGTCAACAAAGAAGTGGGCTACATTTAAGAAAGAATCACATTCTGATGATGTCAGGACAAAACTGTAGTTTTCCACTGTAAGAGTGTGAGCCTGGTGTGTTATAAATTAAGAGCAGTCCTGTAATGGGTAAGGTGACCTCTGCAAACAGGAATTGGAGGTTCTACTTGAAATAGGAGCAGAATGGAATTATGAGTGCCCAGTTGAAGAAGCCACTCCAAGTGGGGTGGTCCAGC
This sequence comes from Elephantulus edwardii, assembly GCF_000299155.1. Taxonomy (NCBI): domain Eukaryota; kingdom Metazoa; phylum Chordata; class Mammalia; order Macroscelidea; family Macroscelididae; genus Elephantulus; species Elephantulus edwardii. Next base: position 13,784,702 of record NW_006399802.1, on the reverse strand, counting down.
AGAGGAAGGTTTTTGGAGGCTACAGATACTCACATGAGAAAATATGAGTTAGCTTGAGACATTAGTCAAAACCAGAAAGAAGTTACAGCAGCTTTAATCTGTAAGCCAAATAAGACCTTTCCTTGCCTTCCTTTCTTGCTTTCGATGTGAGGATGATCTTGCTGTGATGACTTTATTGTTTCTTCTACTTCTATCACAGAGGAATCACTTAGAGTCATATTATAGGGATGGGATAAGTAGTAGGGCAAGCTATCTCTAATGGGGAACCATCATCCCCTCATGGTGTTGGAGAAGAGTACTGACTATGTCATGGACTGCCAAAAGAACAAATATATATGTCTTGGAGAAAGTACAGCCAGAGTCCTCCTTGGAGGCAGCAATTACAAAGCTTCATCTCACATATCTTGGGCATGTTGTTAGAAGAGGCTATTATTGGAAAGATGGATTGTTGGCAAAAGAGTGGAAGACCTTCACCAAGACAGATTGACATAGTGACTATTGCATTGGGTTTGAGTATGTCAGAAATAAGGGATGACACAGGATAGGACCAGATTCAGATGTGTTCTTCATAAGGTTGCTAGGAGTTTTATTCAACTTGACAACATCTGACAACAAAAACAATAATAACAACAATATCCTCCATTACTTGCCCTTTAGCCTAAAATATAGTCAATCTTGGAATGAAGTTTGGAGCTTTAGTAGAATAGCTATAAACATAGTAAGTATAAATTGAGTCTCTGGTTTGGGGTTTGAGGAACTCCATTTTTGTTGGGTGTTACTGAGTGGTTCCAACTCAGCCATACTGGGTAAAACAGAATCTACCAGTTCAGAGCCCTGTTCTATACTACAGTCATTGCTAGCTTTGAGCCCACTGCTGCAGACACTGTCAATGCATCCGATCAAAGTCTTGCTCTTTTTCACCGATCCTCTATTTTATCAAGCATGATGTCCTTCTTCAGGGAATGCTGCCAACAAAATGTCCAATATATGTGATGTTAAGTCTTAACCATCCTCACTTTGAAGAAATATTCTAGCTGCACTTTATGTAAAACAAATATGCTTTTTCTTCTGGGATTTCATGATACAATTTATATTTTTCACCACTACTATAAAAAAAGCAAGGGTAGCATGAAGATAGCCATATTTGATGGCACCTAACAACAACAATTCCATAAGGGGAAACTGTCCCCATCAACAACAGCCACTACACAAAACTAATTTCCATGAGGTAAGATGTTTCTCCTTCCCTTCTGCACATCTTTCTACTAATTCTGACACTAAACTTAACTACTTTACTGGGTTCAAAATCCACTGTAATAGTTCACAGACCACACAGAACTCTATTGGATAATTCAAGAGGCTATAATTCAGGTTAGTAGCTGAATACAATCACTCAAATCAGGACAGCTTCACTAGCACCACAGCCTGCAGCCTACCTTACCTCTCCCTGTTTTATATGATATTTCATTGTCTCTCTTTGATATTTCATTCCCTTCCTTCTTGATACCTAATCTGTCTGCTTTTTCTCAGATTATGTTGCCTTTATATTCACAGAAAAAGTAGAACCCGTCAGATAGAAGGAAATTCATTCAGCCATGCAGCTTTAGGTTCTTAGTTCTGCCAATTATGGGTCTCCCTCCTGATCCTGTACCCTAAGCCTCTGACAAACTTGGACAAAAGGCTCTTAGCTCTGATTCTGTGGGGTAGCAGTCCCAAGGTCAGGTCCCTCATATGTCAGGTCTCGGGTTCTCTGCTGCTATGGCTGCTGCTTCCATAAGCCTTGATGTGGCTGGTGCAAGAATCTCTGGCCCCAAAGGATGTGCTTCATTCTCTTTTTTTTTAAATTTTTTAAAAAATTGTGTGTATGTGTGTACCATCAAATCGGGTCTGACTGGTACTGGAGGAGATTGTCCATCCTTCTCCAGCAGAGCATCTGGTGGATTTGAACCACGCACCTCTGGGAGTGCTTCATTCTCTTGCTTCTTCTTTGCTGGTAGTGAGAGTCTCAAACTCTGCTATTGAATCTGCTCAATTTAGTGGCAAGACTAGCCAATCCCCTTAGAGATAGGCTAACCCATCCTATTAGCATATTCCTGCCTGGAGACATGGCAAAGTAAAAGTCAATGGCTAGGGAAGGCACTTTGAAAAATAAACCCTTAATGCCACAAATAGTATAACTCAAAATGACTTTTGTTGTTAGTGACTTACAGTGACATAATAAACAAAAGATCTTACTCTTGCCCTATCCTGTGCTGTCTTCACAATGTCTGTCGTACTCAAGCCCATTGTGGTAGCCACTGTACCAGTCCATTTCCTTGAGAGTCTTCTTTTCTTTCACTTAATCTTTACCTTTCCCAGCATGATGACATTCTCCAAGGGCTAGTTCCTCCTGAAAATATACCCAAGGTAAGTGAGACAAATTTCACCATCCTTGACTCTAAGGAGCACTGTTGCTAAACTTCCTTCAATGCATTTTTGTTTGTTCTTTTGACAGTCCTCTAGATATATTAAACGTTCATTACAAAGACAGAAGAGGAAGAAAAGACCAAAATGGATGTCAGAAGAAACTCTGAATATTGCACTGGAGCGCAGAGAAGCCAAAGCACAAAGAAGAACTCAAGATACTAAAGAGCTAAACAGAAAATTTCAAAAGGCAGCGCGGGATGACAAAGTAAATATTACAATGAAATGTGCAAGGAGTTGGAGTCAGAAAACCAAAAGGGCCAAACTCGCTCAGCATTTCTTAAGCTCAAGGAACTGAAGAACAAATTCAAACCTCGAGTTGCTATAATCAAGGACGCTTTCGGCAGAATATTAAATGATCCAGGAAGTATTAAAAGAAGAAAGAAAGAAGCTACTGAGTCACTGTATCCAAAGGAATTGGCAAACACAGAAGAATTTCATGAAACAACATATGAGTAAGAGCCTATGCTGATGAAAGAAGAAATTCAGGCTGCTTTGAAGGAAATAGCAAAAAATAAGGCCCCCAGAATAGATGGTATACCAATTGACATATTTCAGCTAACAGATGCTGCCCTGGATGTGCTCACCAAGTTGTGTCAAGAAATCTGGAAAACAACCACTTGGCCAGCTGACTGGAAGAGATCTATATTTGTTTCTGTTCCAAAGAAAGGTGACCCAACAGAGTGTGGAAACTATAGAACAATATTGTTGATTTTACATGCAAGCAAGATTCTACTGAAGATTATCCAAAAACAACTAGAACAGCACATCAGCTGAGAACTGCCAGAAGTCCAGGCTGGGTTTAAAAGGGGTCATGATACTAAGGATCTTGTAGCTAATGTTAGATGGATCTTGGCTGAAAGCAGGGAGTACCAGAGGAATGTCTATCTGTGCTTCATTGATAATGCAAAGGCATTTGACTGTGTGGGCCATAACAAACTGTGGCTGACTCTGAGAAGAATGGGAATCTCAGAACACTTGATCATGCTAATGCAAAACTTATACTTGAATCAAGAGGCAGTTGTCAGAACAGAGCAAGAAAACACTGCATGGTTCAAAATTGGGAAGGGCGTACTCCAGGGATGTGTCCTGTCTCCATACCTTTTCAACCTGTATGCAGAACAGATCATCCGGGAGGCTGGGCTC
>NW_006399802.1:13780473-13780993 GCF_000299155.1 Elephantulus edwardii | reverse complement strand
CAAGAAGGTAATTAACTACTCTCTAATTAAGCTGGTAATAACTGCCCTTTGTTGGAGAGATCAAAAGCCAGAAGAAGTGAGAACCATTGTCTGCAGACTTTTGAAGATCGGTTGCTTTCAGCAATGAGACCCTTGAAGATTTGGGTTCTAGGACAGAACTCAGAGAGTTAACTGTGTCAGCTCAACACCAAGAGAAAACTGGTTCAAGGGAAGGCAAACAGTTAAAGATATTTTAGAAAAGAATGAACTTATGTCTGGAAGTTTATACTGGTTTTAAAATCTTGCTCCCAATTGTGTCTTCTGAAGTGGGTACTTTTTGGGTGCCATTTACCTAGAAGGCAAGCTCAACCCATAGTGACCTGCATGGAAGAGTAGAACTATGATTTAAAGGATTGTCAATGGATAACTTTTTGTTTGTTTTGCCGTAGATGGCCAAACCTTTCTTCCAAGGCACTGGCAGTTGTACTTGAAACTCACACCTTTTAGTTAGCAGTTGATTGAATCAACAGGGTTTTTTTTT
>NW_006399802.1:13765239-13777093 GCF_000299155.1 Elephantulus edwardii | reverse complement strand
ATGGGAAAGTCTGCTGTTAGGGACCTCTCTAAAGTACTCAAGAGCAATGAGGTGTCTCTGGAGATTAAGGTGCCTTTGGTACAGGCCATGGTCTTTGCAATCACTTGTTATGCATCAGAGAGCTGGACAATGACCAGGGAGGATAGAAGGAGAATTGATGCTTTTGAGCTTTGGTGTTGGAGAAGAGTGCTGAGGGTTCGATGGACTGCTAAGAAAACAAACAGATTCCTCCTGGAGAGGGTTAAACCGGGCTGCTCCTTGGAGGCAAGGATTCTGAGGCTTCGTCTGACATACTTTGGTCATGCTGTAAGGAGGGACCCGTCCTTGGAGATGGACATCATGCTTGGAGGGCAGGCGCAGGAGGGGATGGCCCTCTGGGAGATGGATTGATTCAGTGACTGGGGCAATTGGGATGAGTGTGTCGGAGACAATGAGATTGGCACAGGACAGAGCAGAGTTTAGAGCTGTTGTGCATAGGGTCGCTATGAGTCAATGGCACATATCAACAACAACATCTAGGATATTTTATTATCTGTGATCACAAGAGGCATAAAGCTTTCTATAGTTCAACTAAAGGGTGGGCAAGCCCAGCAGAGAGGATTCAAATGGATAATTGTGAGTAAAGAATAAAGATATTTTCTCTTTTCCTCCTAGAAGCCTACCTTGTTCAATGGGATCATTAGATTAGTATCACTGAGACCTGATGCCAATCTACAACTAAGACTCAATCTTCAAGTCCTGACAATCCTATTTAATTTTTCTATTCCCTGCAACCTACTTTAGTCTCTGTCTTACTTGATCACTAATCTTCTCACTGTTCTCTTTCTCTCAGATGATCTTGCCTCAATATTCACAGAAAAGTTAGAACCCATCAAATAGAAGGATATTATCTCTATTTCTTCGGCATCACCAAATGGAACTTAGGTCTTTGAATACTAATTACTACATACATTGTCAGTAGATGAAGGACAGCTCCACAATTTCAAAACACTATGTTCTCATTGGCAGGTGGACTATTTCCTCAATAATCTAATCTCAAAATTGGTTTGTATATTATCTCATTTTCTCAAAATGCATAAATAAATTTTCAACTCAGTTGGAAATTTATTTATTCATGGTAAGATCTATGAGTGAACCTAAAGTAATTTTAATATATATGCTTTGCATTGTTAAATATGTCTCTAAGATTACCATTTCTAAGGTAACTTCACAATATTTGAAATAGAGCCTATCACATCTTTGCCATTACCCTAAGAGAGTTTTTCTAGTCTCAATTCTCTTATTCCATCTAATTACAACTTCATTTTAAAAGCAGTTGGGAGTATATATACCCTGAGCACTTAAAAATGTTACATTTAATGTATCTAATGAGTTTTTAATTTCTGTCTAACTAACAAAAATAATTGAAAAACCAAGTTGCAAATGGAAGCATGCTTCACAATAAAAGTAATTTATATTATCATAAGAGAATTCCAAGTTCATTATAGAAAATTTGAAAAACACAGGAAAGTATAAAGAATAAAATAAAAATTAGCCATAATTGCACCACTGCTTCCTTACCTACGCTTGAATCTTTCTGCCTATTTTTCAATATTGGCATAATAATGTACACACATTTTAAAATTCTGCTGTTTCCCCATTTAACTTGTTATTTAGGACCTCTTTTCCTCCCACTCATTCCTTGTAATAGTTTTTAACAATCTAGTTTGATAAGTGATCTGTATTCCATTATCTTATGTGTCATAATTTACTATATTGCAGCATATTGTATATATTATTATAATTTGATTCTTTTGTACTTTAACAATTCCTAGGAAATCATGTATTCACCTTTGATATTTTTACTCAAGACCAATAACCTTAACTGAAATTTTTGACAAATTGCTCTAAATGTTTCTATTATTTCCAACATTTCTATAAACAAGTACGCCTTATTTTAAATTTTAAAATAAAACACCATCTTTAGGCTTTTGAAATTGAGGACTCTGCTATTTTTTTCAGTTTGATTTCTTAATCACTTACTAGCCAGCTTTTTCCCCCAAATGAATTCTCTTTTAACTCTTCAATCTCTCTCCAACACAAAATTTGTCTTTACATCTACTCTTCACTTACTATCTCCTTATCCAATATTTTTCATTTTGAAAATACTTTAAAAATCTAATATCCAACTGTTTTGTGAATTAAGAACATACTTCAGTGATACTGGCTATGATGGTTAAGCTTTATGTGCCAATTTGCCTGGATTAGGATTCTCAGTGGTTTGTCCGTTACTCAATGATGTAATTTGGTAGCTATGTAATGATGTTGTTGTTGTTATGTACCAGTCAAGTTGCCTGAAAATCATAGCGATCCTGTGTACAACAGCTCTGAAGCCTTCCCTGTGCTGAGCCAGTCTCACTGACTCTGACACACCTACCACCGTTGCCCTAGCTATTGTATCAATCCATCTCATCTGGGGTCTTCCTTTCCTGCACTGTCCCTCCACCTCCACCCTTCCGAGTATGATAGTCTTCTCCAGGAACTAGTCCCTCCTGGCCACATGCCCAAAGTATGTGAGATAGAGCTACAAAAATCTTAGCCTTCAAGGAGAAACTTGGTTTCACCCTTTTCAAGACAGATTTATTTGTTTTCTTGGTGGTCCATGGTATGTTCAAGACTCTTCTCCACACCACAACTCAAAGGCATCAATTCTTCTGTCACCCTTGGTCATTGCACAGCTCTCTGATGCCTAGAAAGTAATTGCATAGACTATGGCCTGGATCAGGCACACCTTAGTCTTGAGACTGACTTCGTTGCTTCTCAGTACTCTGCAAAGTTTCCTGACAGCAGATTTCATGCAATTCATCTTTTGATTTCTCTTGCTGGTGCCAAGAGTGTCAATTGTGGAGCAGAGCAAGCTGTAACTGTGAACCTCAATTTTTTTTTCTCCATCCATCCTGGTGCTGCCAGTTGGCCTAGTAGTGATGTAATGATGTAGTCACTTTCCATTTTGTCATTTGATGTGGTTATCTTTTTCTTTTCATACAACATTGACTTTCACATAATGACCTGGTATTTGGAACTTTATTATACCAAAAGTGAGGAGTGGGTATATGATGTTTTTTCTTAGTTCAGAATTGTCAATACAGAAAAAAAAAATCACACTTAAGGCTGTAGGACTTGTGGTTGCCTGCATTTCAAAGCTGGAACCAACTAGTAACAGACTTTCATATACCAAACTCATTATCACATTGATTTATAAAAGTGGAATACTAGTTTTTAGACTTGTCCATTGAGCAATGGAAGTGTATCTAGCCTGAAATATTCTAAGTCCATGTGACTAATACACTCTCTTACTGCAGAGAGACCTTCAGGGAAAGCCAAATAATAAGTAGAAATTGTCTTATTAAGGAGCAAATCAGAGCAATGAGCTTAAGGGTATACATTTAGAACGTTTAGTGGTAACAAGCTAAGATAAGCCCTATACATGTAGTGTTATACATAAGGGTAGGTCTGGGGTTTGGGGTAGGCTTATATCTCAGAACATGTGTCCTTGAGAAATTCATCAAGAAAGTAAGTGGCACCTTAAACTGCCTCTTGGCCAGCTGGTCTTCTCATTAACACCCTCTACCACACTTCTGTGGGTGGTATGATTTTCCACTTAAATTCCTGAATTGATAAGGTGTTTCTTTCTTCAATATCTCTTCTTCCTCATCCATGACTTCTGCTTTCATGGCCCTTCTCCTGTATCTGTCCATGCTGACTCTTAGTTTTCTTATCTTTGAAGTACCGTGTTTATGTCATTTCAACCCTGTGCCTTTGTAGAGATTTGTGGAGTTTACTGATGTCTGCATTCCTCTCTTACCAGAGGCATGCCAGGATTACACTTTCTGCCCTCTAGTGGTTAGGTGAATGAATGTAGGATTCTAATTAAGGCTAAGCCTGGGGTTGGGCTGGAGAAATTCTATGTGATGAATTCTGGTCTTTGTGTTATGAACAGGAGTAAACTCTGTCATTTCTGAGCTTTTATGGTTGTTGTTATGTGTCATCAAGTCAGTTTTCTACTCAGTGACCCAAGTCTTTTCTGGTCTAGGACATTTGATTGCTAGTGTGAGACCCTTCTTTTCCTCAGCTACAGAGCCTAGCAATGCTTCAGGTGTCTGTAACAGAAGAAAAGGAATGTCCCACTTTAGCAATTACATGCTTATCAGCCGGAATCCCAGGGGGACATGACACTGAGCAGAATTCCTATTCAACTCTTCATTAAGAAAATAATGCAGTAACTGAGATTTTGGGATCATTTGTTTATGCTGCATAACCTAACTCTTGCAATATAGCCTCTAGCTATGTGGGTTTTATTTATTTGTCTTGTTTTAAAAGTATTTATCTTATCCCCTATCAGATCCATCCAAGATCAGAGCTTTGACTTTATTCTCTAATCAAATGCATTTCAAAATCTACCAAACTTATAACTTCTTCTTTATTTTTTAATTTTTATTTTGTTATTTTGTACCATCAAATCAGAACTGACTGGTATAGGCAGAGAATGCCCGTCCTTCTCCAGCAGAGCAGCTAGTGGATTTGAACTGGGTACTTCTGGGATTGCAGTGCAGCTTCTTGCCACTAGACCACCAGAGCTCCCTTAATAATTTCTTCTTTAGCTAAGGTCCCAGTCTTCTAGTTACTCTTTTATATGTTCAGTTCTCACAATAACCCTAACCTGAATGCTCTGCAGACAACTCAAATTGGCCATACCCCCCAAAAACCTTACTGTCTTCTTGTCCTCAATTACTGTTTCTACTGTATGTTGTTGTTGTTAGGTGCTGACAAGTCAACGATGAACAACCCTGTGAACAACAGATCTGAGCCTTGTCCTATCTGGTGTCATCCTCATGATCTCTGTCATGCTCAAGCCCATTGCAGTAGATACTGTGTCAATATTTACGTTGTTGTCAACAACAATATTATGCGCTGTCAAGTTTACTAGGATTCACAGCAACACTATGGACAATGGACCGGAACCCTGTCTTATACTGTGCCATCCTCACTATCTTGGAGAAACTTGAATCCATTGTTACAGTCATTGTGTCAATTCATCTGGTTGAGGATTTTTCCTCCTTTTGCTGACCTCCCAACTTCCCAAGCATGATGTTCTTTTCTAAGGACTGGCCTCTCTTAACAACATGCCCAAAGCATATGAGATATACTTTACCATCCTTGCCTCCAAGCAGCACCATGGTGGCACTTTCTCTAAGACACATTTGTGGAGCTCTGGTGGCCTAGTGGCAAAAAGCTGCACTGCAATCCCATAGGTACGTAGTTCGGATCCACTGGGTGCTCTCCTGGAGAAGGAGGGGCAATCTCCACCTGTACCAGTCAGATCCAATTCGACTGCACACACACAGAAAATAAGAATTTTTTTAAAGAGACATTTGTTTGTTATTTTTGACATTTTACTGAATATGGAATATTCAGTACTCTTCTTAAACACCACAACTCAAAAGCATCAATTCTGCTATTCATATTCGTTGTCCAACTCTCAGACGCATAATAAGTAATTGAAAAGTCCATGGCTTGGATCAGATTTTTGAAAAGCAAATTATCTTTTGATTTTCTGACTACTGGCACCAAGGACATTGTGTATCTAAGTAAGATAAGATGATTGACAATGTCAATATTTTCTCTATTTATGATGTTACCTATTGGTCTAGTGGTAAGGATTTTTTGTCTTTTTGAATGCAATCCATATTGAAAGCTGTAGGCCTTGATCTTCTGTAGCGAGTACTTTAGGTCTTCCTTGCTATAAGTAAGCATGGTTGTATCATCTGCATAATACAGGTCGTTGGTGAGTCTTAATGCCACATTCTTCTTTATAAAGTCCAGTTTTGCAAATGAATTGTTCTATATATAAATTGAATAAGTATGGACAAAGGATACAGCCCTGATGCACACCTTTCTTGATTTTAAACCATGCAGTATTCTTTTTTAAGCCATACTTTATTCAGATGACAACTTCTTTGTCTAGGGATATGTTTTGCATGACCATGATTAAATGTCCTGGATTCCCATTCTTTTCAATATTAACTATAATTTATTCTGATCATTTGACACAGCCAAAAGTTCTGATCACTTGACACAGTCAAAAGTATAGTAGACATTCTTCTGATATTCTCTGCTTTTAGCCAAAATTTGTCTGACAACAGCCATGGCCTGTTCTAAACACAGCTTGAACTTCTGACAGTTATCTTTCAATGTACTGCTCTAGCCATTTTTGGATGATCTTCAGCAAGATTTTGCTTGTATGTGATATTAATGACATTGTTCTATTACTTCCACATTCTGTTGGATCTCTTTTTTGGGGGGAATGGAAACAAATATGAATCTTTCCTAGTCAATTGGCCAGGTAGCTGCCTTCCAAATTTCTTGGCACAAACTGGTGAGCATATCCAGGCTGCATCTTCTACTTGAAACATGCTGGTTTGTATCCCATTGATGCAATCTGTATAGCTATTTTTAAATCATGACACTACCTTCTCTGACTCCTGTAGGATTTTAACCTGATGGTGTGTACATTTCCTCCTTCTATTGAAGTGAACCAACCTTCCCAGTGGCAAGATTCAAATAAATGGGAAGTAAAGTACAAATCCAAAGTCCAGGAACCAGAAGCAGGATAAAGGTAAACCTATTCAAAACCTCTTAAATCTTGCCTAGTATAAAATAATTAGATTCCTACCTTTTCTCCTTTGCAGACTAAGTGGGTTGGTTTTTCTTCTTTATCAGATTTCTCGAAGTAAAAGCAATCAACTTCTCTATCAGTCTCCTAAAAAAAATTAAACACTTTTTTTCAACACATTTTTTTTTAAATAATGAAAAATATTGTAATCACAGGCTTTTAGTGTGTCTGAAATAGAACTACAAAACCCAGACGCTGAAACTGTAAGGGTGGAATTGAGAGTCCCTAGATGGTGCAAGAAGCTCCCATGCTTGACTGCCAACCAAAAGTTGATGGTTTTAGTCCACTCGGAGGGCCTTGGAAGAAAGGGCTACTTCTCAAACCCCTAATCATTAGAGACCTGATAGAACACAGCTCTACTCTAACACCCATGGGCATAGTCAACTATATAGCAACTGGAGTTCTAATGGCCTAATGGCAAGAAGCTGCGCTGCTATCCCAAAGGCACTCAGTTCAAGTTCACCAGCTGCTTTAAGGGAGAAGGATAGGCAGTCTCCTCCCATGTGATTAACTGCTTCTGAAAACCTACCAGAAGGTCAGCTATGGGTCAGTTCTGCCTCGACGGTACACAAGAGCAACAACAAACATTGGCAGGATTGAGATTGTTTGTGTGCCGTTGAGTCAGACCTGACCCATAGCTGACCCTTCCGAGGGTTTTCAAAAGCAGTAAATCCCAGGGCAGGAGATGGCTCATCCCTCTCCCACAGAGTGTCTGATGGATTTGAACCGTGTGCCTTTGGAATTGTAGCATAGCTTCTTACATGTTGCTAGTGTTAGCACTGAAATGAGACCGTTCCTTGCTCTAATTCTTTGTGCCCTGTTTCCTCTCTTTTGTCAGCAGTTTTGAGCGGAAAACGTTCAGAGAAATGAGCAACAGAAGTAAAAGGAGGAGCGAGGGCCTTGGTTTGTACTTTCTGTTTGTTAAATAGTATATTACTCAATATCTACCCTTGATTAGCTGTGTTGTCTCACCCTATCCTCAGCTATGCCTTGGGTTTCCAAATCCAGAACAGTTCTGTGGGATCATTTCTAGATCTTCGGTGGGTAAAAGGGAAGTTGATTTTTCAGTTACAAAGAGCTAGTGAGGGGTCTCCAGGAGATCCTTGAGCCTTAAAAGACATTTAATAAATCGTTCTGTTTCCAGCCCCACTCAGAACTTCCACCTTTGGAGACATCTGGCACCCTCAATTCCCAAGTCTTTGTAGGGATTCGGGTGCAGAGACCCACATTCCTTCCCTCTGGTTGATTCTTCCCCTTCCCCTAACCACTGCCCCTTGTGGAAATTTTGTTTTCTAAACTCTATGTTTTTGTGGGTTGTATCTTTTATATTCATTGTTATGTGACATTGAGTTGGAACCAATTCATGTCTGACCCTCAGTAGGTTTCCAGAGACTGTAAAATAACAAAGGAGGAGATTGTCAATCTTTTTTTTTTTTTTTTTCAGAAGAGCAGCTGGCGGATTCAAACTGCCTGCCTGTGGAATGGCAGCAAAACTCTACCATTAGGCTACCAGAGCTCATTTGAGAATTGGGTGAGAATAAGGATGACAGAAGAAAAGTTGATGTTTTTAAATTCTGGTGTTGAAGAAGAGTATTGATTATGTCATAAACTGCCAAAAGAACAAAGTCTGACTTGGAGGAAGTTTACGTGTAACTTAAAGACAAAGATGGTGAAACTTGGTCTCTGGGCATGTTGTCAGGAGAGTCTCGTCCTTGCTCAGGGAAACCATAGTTGGGAGGCTGGAGCATCAGAGAAAGAGAGGAAGACCCTCAACCAGATGGACTGACACAGTGACTGTGACAGTGGCCTCGAGCATATCAGGTATTGTGAGGATGGTTCAGGACAGGGCAAGGTTCAGATCTGTTGTCCACAGGGTCATTAGGTGTTGTAGTCAATTCAATGGCACCTCCTAACATGTTATATTTTTTCTTTCAATATTTTTACTATCATTTTAATAGTACATTTTACTTTTTAATGTCAATGTTTTTACTATTATTTTAGAGTCCTTTGAGAAAGGAAGAACAAATTTGTGCTTTTGTTCTTTCATATTTACTGGGACTCTATGAATTCATTCTTCCAGCCAATTTTGATTATCCCTGGAGAGTGTTTCTTGAGTCTAGTACATGCTCAATTAAAATAAAGGCAATTATATTAAGTGGCTTCCCTCACCTAACTGAAAAAGAGAGGGCATGGGATTAAACTGACCCAATGTCAAATGCTGGAAATAGCAGGACTTGACTTTTTTTTTTTTTTAAAAAAAAAAAGCAAAACTGCTTTCTCATCCTGCTTTCAGTCACTGTTCATTGTCCCCAGCATCCACATGTAGGTTGCTGTGATGAATAATATAATCAGAAATCTCAGAACATCTCCTGGTGAATCTCTTTGGTGTTTTTACACATCCCATATGTGTGGTAGTTCAATTAGAAATGCAAGCTGACCTTCTGTAATAGGCTGAAATGAAGGAAAACAGTCACTGTCGTTTTATAGAGAGAAAACAGCTGGGCCATTATCGCATTTGCCAGGAGAGAGCAGGGAAAACTTTTTGGGGGCGGGGAGGGGGATTCTTGTTTGTCACTGGCAAGAACAGTGAGCTGCTTGGGGTGACACAAATGATTCCAAGGGTGTAGGGCTCCTCTGTCACTTTCAGGGCATTAGCTGAGCTTTACCCACAAAGACCCAGAGGGAGGGTCAGAAATTCCCCTTTTGACCAGCACAAGCACGACCTTTTACACAGAATGTTTCATGGTGCCAACTGATAGTTTCCAGAGTGGAATTGGGAATTAGATAGAGCTCTGGTTGCAGATGATTCTTTTTCATGCCTAGCTACCCAAACAAAGAGAGAAAGCCTGCAAGTGAACACACACACACAATAGAATCGGTGCATGGGAATGTACCCACTCTGACTGATTAAACTCCTGCCAGAGCACCAGGGGGCAATTTCTCTAAGCCTCCCTGTCTAGCATTTTGGCAGCTCTCCCTTCCCCGCCCCCACCTCCCCTTCCCCTGGTCCTCCAATCCATTTGGGCTGTTGTTTGGAAGGAACCCAATTCAGACAGACTGGCAGCACTGTAATTGGTGTTTTCGTTGCCTCTGCCTTCTTTTCCCCTCCATGCGTTTGATCATTCTGATAATGACAGCTTATTTTCTCCTTTCTACCATCCCAAAACAAAACAAAACAAAAACCCAACCTACTCTCTTGAAAGAGTCGTTGAGTTATAGTGGAGTTTTCTGATGTGCCGCTTATGAGGAATAAATCCACACTTAAAACCACCTTCCCACTTCTCTTCCCCTCATCCTCCCTCCCCAGCTCACGAGTCAACACTCATGAGAAACATTAATGCTGAGACTGACTTCCCTTAACATAGCTCTCGTGACTACTGTGGCTGAATCCTTGAGATTTTACCTGTCAAAATGTTGATCTTCTCGTTTAAGACCTTCATCATTGTCACTATAATCAAGGCCCCCACTTGTAAGACTCTGTTTATTTATGTGCATTTCTTTTCAAGTGCCGTTTCTTAGGGGAATACCCACAAGGGTTTGTGGGGATCGTGGAATGAAAAGTATTGTATAAACTGAAATCCTAACCCCCTGGCGAAAGGTAATCTCCACCGCAAACACCACCTGGCTATAACAACACACATTTGTTGAGTGTTTTGCAGTTAGGAAGGACTTTTTCACGGTTATGATTTCATGTGATCCCCTGGTAACACTGTGAAGAACACATAACGGATGTCCTGGCTCCAGTGATCATCCCACCGTGCTGTGCCACTGGGCACCTTTGCGTCTGTACCTGGTGTACTGCTGACTTCTCTCAGGTGTCACTCACTATTGAAGCTAGGTCCCAAGCGGTTTGGTCTCAGAGAAGAGTTAGCTTTATAGAGACACAAACAGTCAAAACCGAATCAGAGCAATACTGTTATTTTCTCACGTCTCCAAAGGAGGAAAACTGGGCAAGTAATTAGAGGCTAAGAAGCCCCAGGGGTGCAAGTGGTCTGTGACTGGCTGCTGCTCTACAGGCTGGCAGTGTGAACGTGCTCAGTGGCTGTGAAAGAAAGGGCCTGGCAATCTTCTTTAATAAAGATTATAGCTAAGGAAGCCTTTGGAGCAGTTCTGCTGTATAACACATGGGGTAGTCATAAACCAGAGGTTAACCTGAAGACCGTTGACAATAATAACAATGGCTGGATTAGCTTTGGCAGGCTAGGAGATAAGGGAAATTCGTGACTATTCCAGAATGAATAATACTGGCTCCATCACAACTAAGTAAACATTTCAGTTAAGGATACATCTATTTAGAGCAAGACCTATAAAGAGTTTAAGTGTGCAATGTGAGTTACCACAGATCAAAGCATGCCATACTATGACTGTTGTTAGGTTCTGTCAAGTTGAGATAGTTGTCTGTCAGGTCAGTGATAAGAAAAATTTAAAAAAGCTCTTTGTTTATGAGGAAGTTCTGGTGGTCAGGAGCGTGTTGTGCAGGTAACATGAAGGTTTCACTTCTGGAAGTTCAAATGCACGAACTGCTTCTCAGAAAAAAGATGAGCAGTCTTTACAGCCTTGTGTTTTACAGCTTGAAAGCCTGGCAGAGGGTCAGCTGTGAGTTGATTTTGATTTGATGACAATGGGATATTTTTAGTCTATTTGTTTATAAGCCACATTTAATTTTCCAGTTGAACTATTATAAGCAAATGTCAAATTCTCATAGGCTCAAAATTTTCTGAAACCATAGAGGGTAGGTGAATCCCTGAAATGATCTAGTGCCCTGAGATAATCTTTAAGCATTAAGCTCAAAATATACCTCAAAATATCAAAACCATAGTTCAGCTTTAGAAAGAAAATGTCTGCCATGAGCATTATGCTCTTTTAAAAACTGTATGGGATCAAATTGACCGCAGCAACTCAAAAGGCTAGAGAGAAACCTTAAAGGACAGGGCATTTATGTTATTTAGAGAGGAGTAATTCTCACCACAGGACCAACTGGTAGCATCAGGATGGATGGCGAAGAGATTGAGATTGTTCACAGCTTCAGTTTACTCGGCTCCATGGTCAACACTCTTGGCACCAGCAGCCAGGAAATCAAAAAACGTATTGCGATGAGAAAGCCTGCTGTTAGGGACCTCTCTAAAGTACTCAAGAGCAATG
>NW_006399802.1:13760204-13762748 GCF_000299155.1 Elephantulus edwardii | reverse complement strand
CAGTGCGATTGGCACAGGACAGAGCGGAGTTTAGGGCTGTTGTACATAGGGTCGCTATGAGTCGCAGGCGACTCGACGGCACATAACAACATTATTTCACCCCAGTAAGAGTAGTAAAATTCAACAGAACAGCAAACAACAAATGCTGGCAAGGTTGTGGAGAAACTGGAATTCTTAATTCACTGTTGGTGAGTGTAAAATGTTGCAACCACTATGGAAGGCAGTATGGCGCTTTTTCAAAAGGTTGCAAATAGAAATACAATTTGACTCAGCAATTCCACTACTGGGAATACACTGCAAAGAAACCATAGCTGCCACCCAAGCAGATATATGCACACCCATGTTTATCACAGCTTTGTTCACAATAGCAAAGAGTTGGAAACAACCTAAGTGCCTCATGAAATATTATTAAAAAATAGGTGACCCTGGAGGACATTATGCTGAGTGAAATATCTCAGTCACAAAAGGACAAATACTGCATAGTGCTACTGTTGTACAACAGGACTGGCATCGGGTTTGGGGGGAACGGAGAAAGATGGGATAAATTATGTACACTGCATTGAAACAGATGAGGGAGAGAACTGTTTAAAAGGGAAATATGATTAGGTATTATTGTCATGACAGGAGTCCAGAATGAAGGCTGCAAATGGAGTGGACTTGAGGGGAGGGATTGTATACAATGAAAGAATTTTTCTTTTACTTTTCAAAGAGAAGAGCGAACTGTGGGTGGGGAAGTTAGGCAGGGCAAAAAGTGCAACAATGAATGAATGGAAATCCAAAGTCTCTGTAAACTTTCATTAAAATGAATAAAAAGAAAAAAGTTTTAAAAGTTTGTATGCAAGGACCTCTCTAAGGTGTTAAGAGCAATGATGTCAATATAAAGACTAAGGTGTGCCTGATTCAAGCCATAGTGTTTCCAATTACTTGTTACGTATCTGAAAGTTGAACAATGTCTAAAGATGATATTTTAGCTGTGGTGTTGGAGATGAATACCAAATATCCCAGGCACTGCCAAGAGAACAAACATCTTGTAGAAAATGTAGCTAGGGTGCTCCTTAGAGGCAAGTAATGAGTTGAGTTGAATTAGAAAGAGAATGCTGATAGCAGCAATGGTCACTTTTGAAAATTTAGAAACAGAGTGCTAATTTTTCTCTCTGTTCAGTGCCAAAAATAGGATGAACAAATTTAAAAGTTTAGACCATAGAAGAAGAGACTGTAGGCTGGATCCCCCTGTTCTCCTGTCATTGAGATCAAAACACAGAAAGAAAACCCTTGAGTAAAAACTTCAGAAACTGTAAAAGGCTCTGGCTAGGGTGATCATTTTATCTAATGATCTTTGAAACTTCCTGTCCCCTGTGTTCCTTCTTCGAGCCACAATTTCAAAGCTATTTCTATAGGGTCTCCCATGGTTCTCTTCAAAGTCTTGGTTTTAGTATCAAGTCACTTCTGTCATGGATTTTATTGCTCTCTCAATTGCCTATCTGAGGGCCTCACCCCGCTGCTGAGGTTTTCTTCCAAGTTGCTGGATAAGGGAAGGAAGAGCTCTCACCCTGCTACACAACTCCTTCTGCTGGTGGAATGCCTAAAGTTTTACTTTAAGAAATCTGATATGAAGACAAGCTTCTACGCTGTATTTCAGGATTGCCTTACCTACTACTTTCTGCTCCTTCTGTGGTTTATATAAGACTTCCTAGATTTCTTTTTCACATTGATATTCCCCATTGGAATTAGCATTCAGAGAAACCTAATGTTTTATCAAAGAGGTTTCAACCCTGCATTTATACGTAGGGAACTATGTGAGTACTCCTAGGACCAAGATAGTTGTTGGAATGTCTTATTGTTGTTAGGTGCTGTCAGGTTGAGTATGACTCAGCGACCTTGTGAACACAGATCTGAACCCTGTCCTATCCTGTGCCATCCTCATCATCTGACACACTTGAGCCCATTGCAGCATTTACTATGTCACTCTATCTCATCGAGGGTCTTCCTCTCTTTCACCAACCCTCCATCTTCCTAAGTATGATGTCCCATTCCAAGGAGTATCTTTTCCTATCCACATGCTCAAAGTATGTGAGATGAAACTTTGTCATCCTTACGTCCAAGGAGGTAGCAGGAAGTGGCATCCACTTCCTAAGCAACATGCCTCTGGAAACTCTATGAACTTTGATAAATGTTGATAGTTATAGAAAGGCTTCAGGACTTTTGTTCATAGGGTCGCTATGAGTTGTGCTCAACTCGAAGACAATCAACAACAACCACCCCCAAGGAGCATTCTGGTTGCACTTTCTCAAGACATAGCTATTTGTTCTTTTGGCAGTCTGTGGGACAGTCAGTACTCTTGTCCAACACCACTACCCAAAGACATAATTTTTTTTAAAAAAATTGATATTTTAAATTAATTTTAATGAAAATTTACAGGGACTTTGGATTTCCATTCATTCATTGTTGCACTTTTCTCCCTGCCCATACCTCCCTTCCCAGTACACTCTTCTCTTTGAAAAGTAAAAGTTCCCTCATTGTTTTACAATCCCTCCCCCTAGGTCC
>NW_006399802.1:13750754-13760104 GCF_000299155.1 Elephantulus edwardii | reverse complement strand
GACATACTTTGGACATGTTGCAAGGAGGGACAGGTCCTTGGAGAGGGACATCATGCTTGGGAAGGTGGAGGGACAGCGCAGGAGGGGAAGACCCTCTATGAGATGGATTGATTCAGTGAATGGGGTAATCGGGATGGGTGTGTGAGAGGCAATGCGATCGGCACAGGATAGAGCACGGTTTAGGGCTGTTGTACATAGAGTCGCTATGAGTCGCAAACGACTCGACGGCACATAACAACAACAACAACTCAGAAAAGTTGGATAAGAATGGTTGCACAACTCAAAGAATATAATTAATGCTGCTAAATGATACATGTGGAAATATGGTACATGTTGAACTGGCAGATGTTTTGCTGCATATATTCTTAACAAAAATAAAAGGAAGAAAATATTTAAGATGCCTTCTTGTTTTGACAAAGCTGAGAGAACAGAAGGGAGGAGAAGGTGCAGCATCCCTAATGGACAGAAGTAGCTCTTCACACAGTGGCCATTCTTGTTTTGGATGGCTGCTGCTTCCCTTCCTCATGGACTGAAAAACCATGTAGGATTGGAAGCTCTGTTTAGCCTTTTTTTCTGTTACATTGAAACCCCAAGCTACAAACCCTTCTCAGAAGAATTTTAATTTGGCTGCAGTTGGCCTGTTTCATCATAGCCTTGCTTCTAACTTGCCTCCTGATAGATAATTTGGCTCTACTAGATGAGTTTTAAAAAGGACTGTTTAAAAAGAAAACTATTTTGATTAATCATACACGTGCCAACATTTGGCCCAGAATTGGGTTTGTTCAATTTTAGAAAAAAAGGAAAAAAAATCACTTTTCAGTTCTCATGCAACAAAGGAAAAAGAAGTTTTCTATTGTATATTGTAAATCACTTTATTGTCTCTCATCTACAAGGCTCTAGAATCATATTTAAGGAATGTTTGGGCAAAAAAAAACCACTTAACAAGATCTGAGATTCTCACTCAACCCGCATTTTTTCTTCTTCACACCCTCCACAGGATCTCTGAGCAGAAAGGACCAAACTCTGCATGTACCATCCTTCTAAGTGTCCTCCTTCTGCACATTTGTCCTCTTACATTTATACACTTGGAAGAAAGAGCTACAACATACTTGGATATTGCAATTAATGTCATAAAACAAAACGTGTGTGGATGGTTAAATGGAAAACCACCTTTCTCTGTAAACTTTTCACTTTTTACATAAACAAAATAACCTTTTGCTGAAAAACAGAAATCTGAATAACTTAACTTTAGGAAATAGAAAATATATTGGTCAATTTGATTGGAAATTTCAGGATTATGACTGATGTTAAAGTCAAAGTCAAAAGATACCAAATTATCATCAGCTCCAATGGAAAAGACAATCTGATTCCCATGTGTATAGCTCCCATTCATGATTTTGTTTTTTTTTTTAAATAAAAAAACCACTGAAAGGGTTTTCAGTGAAGAAATCCTTGGTTTACAAAATCCCATCATTAGTTGTACAAAATTTGATCTTTTGGTCTCCAGCCTCATTTCTGTTGCCAAGTCCAAGAGCATCAATTACTCATGTGCAAGTGCAAATTGAAGCTGAAGAAAAGGAAAAAAAAGATCCAAAAAAACCTAAAATACAACTTTGAATCTATCCCACCTGAATAAAAAAAGAGAACTGGTTTTTTTTGTTTTAAAAGAGAACTGTTTTGAAATACTGAACACCAAAAGACCATTAAAGACCAGATGGGTTGAGGGATGACATCAGGAATATCATATATAAAGAAAGCAAAAGTTCATTGCAAAGACAGAAGAGAAAGAAAAGATCAAATTGGATGTCAGAAGAGATTCTGAAAATTGTACTAGAATGTTGAGGAGTCAAAACAAAGGGAAGAAATGCCAAAATAAAGGAGATGAACAGAAGATTTCAAAGGGCAGATTGAGATGACAAAATAAGTATTATAAAGAAATGTACAAGGAGCTGGAGTTAGAATAAAAAATTATGAACTCATTTGGCATTTGTGGAGCTGATGGAACTGAAAAACAAACCCAGGCCTTGAGTTGCAATACTGTATGATGCTATGGACAAGATTTTAGATGATCCAGGAAGCATCAAAAGAATACAGAGGCAATACACAGAGTCACTGCACCAAAAAAATCACTTGACTCGGAACCATTTCAAGAAGTAGCATATGATCAAGAACCAATGGTTATGAAAGAAGTTCAAGTTGCACTGAAGGCATTGGCGGGGATAAAAAAGGTAAGGCCCCAGAAATTTATGGATTGCAATTGGCATGTTTCAACAAACAGATGAAGCCCTAATGTGCTCACCAGCCTATGTAAAAAAATTTAGAAGCTAGCTACCTGGCCAACTGACTAGAAGAGATCCATATTTACTCCCATTCCCCAAAAAAGTGATCCAATAGAATGTAGAAACTATCGAACAGTATCACTAACATCACATGAAAGTAAAATCTTGCTTAAGATTATAAAAAAAACCTGCTAGAACGGTCAGTACATTGACAGAGAGCTGCCAGAAATTCAAGCTAGATTCAGAAAAGGCCATGGTACAAAGAATATCATTGCTGATATTGGACGAATCTTGGCTGATAGCTGAGAACACTACAAGGATGTCTATTTTTGCTTTATTGACTTTTTACAAAGGTATTTGATTGTGTGGGTCATAATTTATGACTAACATTGAGAAGAATGGGAATCCTAATACATTTAATTTTGCTCAATGTAGAACCTATTTCTAGACCAAGAAGTTAGTATCTGAAGAAAGCAAGGTAACACTATATGATTCAAAAATCCAGAAAGTAGTGTATCAGGAATTTATCCTTTTCCCAAAGCTATATGCTGGACTGATCAATTGAGAAGCTGAACTTTATATAACAAAGAGTGTGGCATCAGGACTGGAGAAAGACTCATCAACAACATTTGTTATGAAGATGACATAACCTTGCTTTCGAGAGAAGACAACTTGAAAAACTTGCTGGAGAGGATTAAAGACAGCAGCCTTCAATATAGATTACTTCTCAACATCAAGAAAACACATAATTTCTCACTACACAGAAAATAGAGAATATTATGATATGGAGAAAAGCCTGAAATTGTCAATGATTTCATCTTGCTGGATCTACAATGAACACCCATAGTACCTTTGATTTTGAAATCAAAAGATGTATTGCTTTGAGGAAATGAGCTGTCAAGAACATCTCCAAAGTGCTTTGGAGCAGAGATGTCAGTTTAAAGACTAAGATTTGCCAGAACCAAACTATGATCTTTTCAATTATTTGCTGTGCATCTGAAAGTTGGACAGTGACTTAGGCTGACAGAAGAATTGATGCCTTTGAGTTGTGGTGTTGGAGAAGTATATTGAATGGGCTTCCAAAAGAACAAATAAGTAAGTCTTGGAGAAAGTGCAGATAAGGTATTCCTTAGAAGCGAGGGTGATGACATTTCACCCCATATAGTTTAGGCATCTTGTTAGGAGAGACCAATCCTTGGAAAAGATGTGCTTGGAAAGGGGGAGGGTCAGCAAAGGAGGGAAGACCCTTAACAAGATGTATTGACATAGTGACAGTGGCAATGATATCAGAGATGGTGAGGATAGGGCAGATCTACTATCCAGAGGGTAGATATGAGTCCCAGTCTACTTGAGGATATCCAACAATAAGAACAATGGAAATTGCATTATTATTACTATTTTTTAAGTGCACTGGGAGGAAAAGAAAGTTCTAGTTAGGATTTTGTTGTTGGTGTTAGGTCCTATCAAGTCAATGGTTCTATGGTGACTCATAGCAACATTAAGAACAACAGATTTGAACTTGTCCTCTCATACACTATCCTCATGATTGCTAGCTTAACTTATAGCCTTCCCTATGACCAGTCATCTGACCACAGAGTTAAGTCACATTGATCGGTCACCTTGGATCATACAATTACTCCTGGTTGACACCATTACTCACAATTTCATCAGGATCTCATGGACTGAGGGAGAAGGCAGGGCAAGCAAACACTGTGTTTGCTACACTCATCTCAGTGTTGTACCTTTTCTATTTAGAAAAGCAATTGTGTTAAGTGGATTCCCTGTGACTTCAATCTCTTTGCTCTTCTGCCAACTGGTCAAGATTCAACTTTTTAAGATTCATTCTCAATAAAAATCAACAGTTAGATCTTTAAGTGTTTTCCAGAAGTTTTGTACTTTTGCAGACTTGAAAAAATAGAGCATTGGGAAAACACAATTTCCACTAAGTTTTTCCAGATAGAATTTAGAAATCTTTTATTATCATCAGAGCTATTCTAGGTGGTATTATAATGCTTTTGTGCTGCCTTCTAGTTTAGGATTCTAAATGGAGCTGAAATCAAGGATGCAGTGTTGGGGCCTGGTACAAGAACCTGAATTTTGGGGCAACTGACTGAGGTGGTTCAAACCCCTCTTCCACCACTAGACACCAGTGGCCATGGGAATAAAAATATGCTTTCAAAATTTTATATTGGTGAAAGTGAAAAATATTAAGGTACATCTATCCCTCCTCTCTTTTACTCATATTCGTGCTAGTAATCATCAGTTCATCCTGTTTCACAATAACAACACTGTGTATATCCTAAAAAAAAACCAATACAAAACACTCCCCCAACAACAACAACAAAACCCAACACTGTGTATATATTGATTTGTCATGTTTAAGTGCACATCTTCTCCCGTCTGCTCTGTCATGTGGATTCTTTTCTTTCTTTTTTTTTTTTTTTAAGTCACTTTAGGTGGCCAGTTATCCATTATTTGAAATGGAATTAATCTATCATTGGTAATTTTCTTTTTGTGTAAAGGTGTGGAGAAAATGGGTATCTTCTTCTTTTTTTTTTTTTTAAGCAAAACAAAGGCATTTATTCTCAACTTTTGGGTGATTCCTCACACCCAGGCCAGAGGGAGGCAGTGGGAATGGGAAGTCGCAAGAGGGAAAGTTACAGAGGTTTTACTTGGGGGAGGGATGTATGTTGATCTATTCAGTGGTCAGCTCTCTCTAGTCGGTGGTCAGATCCCTGTAGAGGACATTAATTGGATGCCCTCTGCCCCTTCCCCTGTATGGAGCTGCCCAGGACCCTTTAACTGAGTTATGTCATGGCTGGCATTAAGCAGAAAGTGGCCAGTGGTTGTGCTCTCTTCTGATTGACTGTTGTTGTTGTTGTTATGTACCGTCGAGTCGTTTGCGACTCATAGCGACCCTATGTACAACAGCCCTAAACCCTACTCTATCCCGTGCCAATCTCATTGCCTCTGACACACCCATCCCGATTACCAGAAAATGGGTATTTTCATGCATCATTTGTTGGTGGAAATATGCACGGCTACAATACTTCATCTGTAGCTTTTCAAATGAAGATACACAGTGGATTCTTTTATGAATTTGTGTAATTAAAAGAAAAATAATTTCTATGTAAGATATGGGACGCTCTAGCGATATAGACCATGGGTGTGCTATTAACCCCAAAGCCACGTCTCTCTAGAGGTTGGAACCCACCATCAACTCCATGGGAGAAGAATGGGAAATATTCTCCCTTCCTATTTACAGTCTCGGAAACTCAATGGAGGGCCAATTATAAAATTGTTCTGACTCCACAGCAGTGGGGTTATTATGAAGGAAGCACCATTGGTTTAGTCCAACCAGTGACTCCAAGGGAGAAAGGTGGGAAGTCCCATTATTGGGGTTTGCAGCCTTGGAAACTTGAAGGGTTGGAACCAACAGTAGTGAGTTTTGGAGTTTTATATGTTATGAATGTTTAGGGATATTTTAAAAAGTGAAACATATTTAATACCCTAACATAAAACATTAGCAACATTGAGACTTAAGGCTTTATTTTTTTTGTAAAAATCTTATCAGGAATAGTTTGATGCACTTGCCTTTTTATCATTGTGTAACTTATGATACAGAGTGAGCATCTATTTTACATCTTGGCGAATTGCGATTCATCAAGTCTGAAATAACTTCTAACATTTAATTCTTTGTGCTTTCTATGTCATGATATATGTCTAAGAGTTATTTTAATATGAAACTAGGGGATTTTTCCCCCTTATATCACATCCACTTCATTTTTTGGGGGGGTGTCATATTCACCTTTCTCATTTATGGCAGTAAATTAATGTTCACCTTCTTTAGGTGAATATCTAGTCATCGGGATGGCAATATCTTAATAACTCCTTTTATATTTAATCTAGATCTTACATCCAATGTTTTAATTTTTACTTTATTTATTGCACCTTTATCTTGACCAATTCTTTCTTTTGATAACTAGTTTTGTTTTGTTTTTGTTTTTTTAATGTCATATGACTTTTGTTTTCTGTGTGTAAATAGAATTGCAGATTTACGGTAACAAATTTACAACTATCAAAGATGTGAGTTGATTGATCACTGATCACAATGTGCATCTAATTTTTCAAAATATATTTTCAAAATTCATGAATCATATTGGTTTTTCATTAAAGTACATTTTGTTTCATAATATTAATCACTATTTTAATGAGTTAATTTTTATTTTAAAGTTTTTCTGCCTGAGGGAAGGTTTAAAAATCATATTGGTTTTTCATATAATAATTCATATTTTATTTTATAACATTAATTATCTTTGATGAACTTAATTAATTACAATGTCTAAAATGGGCAACCTCCTCCCGTCTGATTTGCACCCTCTGGAGTGTCAGCAGTGAGTCAGTTCTGACTCATTGGTACACAGCAACAACAATCAGCCCCCAAGCAGCTCTAGTGGGCAATTTCTTCCTGTGCAATTTACAGCCTCTGAAAATTTGCTGGAGGGTCAGTTATGAGTTGGCTCTGACTGTAGGACATGTAACAACAATACCAACCAGTTCCTTCCTTATTGTGCCCTACTTTTCCTTGCACTGAACTGGCCTGTTAAATTTTAACTTCTCTTTCCTTTCTTTACAATCTCTGTTAACCCTCCAAAATTGCTTCTATCTGTGTGTAAACTTTTCCCTACCTTTTTCTAATAGTGTCTTATACCTAATTGTCCTTTGGGACTGACATATCACTCAGCATAATTTGCTCTAGATTCATCCATGCTGTGCAGTATGTAATGAATTCTTGAAGGATCTTACTGATGTTTTATGAATTACTGGTTCCTTTAGCCATTTGTCCATTAATCAAAGTTGATTACTATAATTAATTAATTGCAATGTCTGATCAGTCCTTATGGTATATTGCCTTTCCCTTCACTCAAAGTTATCTATTTATGAATTCTTACTTTTCCTCCCTGCCTTCCCAAACCTGTCACCCATTGTTCATGTGTTACTCACAGAGTGATTTGTTGGCTCAAGAGATAGAAATGAAGTTTGCGTTTTGTGCAGTTACTAAAATTTGAACTGTGTTGTTGGGATTCATGATAAACGTGTTTAATTAAACAATATTAACTGAAATTCATGCATAAAGAAACTGTTCAAATGAGAACAACCTAATAAATAAGACCAGATGAGCTGTAAGATGACATCAAGTATATCATCCAGGAAGAAAACAGAAACTCATTGCAAAGACAGGAGAGAAAGAAAAGACCAAAATGAATGTCAGAAGAGACTGAAAATTGTTTTGGGACATAAAGAAGCAAAAACAAAGGGGAAATGGTAAAGTAAAAAAGTTGAACAGAAGATTTCAAAGGGCAGTTCATGAAGACAAAGCAAAGTATTGTAACAAAATGTGAAAAGACTGGAGTCAGAAAAACAAAAAGAGAACTTGTTTGGCATTTTTCAAGCTCAAAGAACAGGAAAAAAAATTCAAGCCTCGGGTTGCAAATACTGAAAGATGCCATGGGCAAAATTTTGAATGATCCAGGTAGCATCAAAACAAGGTAGAGGAAATACATGGAATCACTGTACCAGAAAGGGCTGGCTGACATAGAATCCTTTCAGGAAGCAATGGTGATGAAGGAAGAAGTTCAAGCCACACTGAAGGCACTGGGGGTGGGAGGAAGCAAGGTCTCAGAAATTAATAGATACCAATTGAAGTGTTTCCACAAAGAAATACAGCTTTGAATACATTTACCAATCTATGTAAAAAACAAAACAAAAAACAACAAAAACACCAAACCCGGCTAACTGACTGGAAGAGAAAAATATTTCTTTTCATTCCCATAAAAGGCAATCCAACAGAATGTAGAAATAACTATAATTAATATCACATGCAAGTAAAATCTTGCTGAAGATCATTAAAAAATGGCTGAAACAGTGCATGACAGGAGACTGCCAGTAATTCAAGCTGGATTTAGAAGAAGCTATGGAACCAGGGATATCATTGCTGGTATCAAATGGGTCTTAGCTAAAAGCAGAGTGTACCGGAAGGATATTTATTTCTGTTTTCTTGACTACTCAAAGCCGTTTGACTATGTGGATCCTAACAAATTATGGCTAACACAGAGAAGAATGAGAATCCCAGAACACTTAATGCACTCATGCCAAAACCATACCTAGATTAAGAAGCTTTTGCCTGAACAGGGCAAAGATACAATGTAGGTTTAAAATCGAGAAAGATGTGCATCAGGGATATATACTTTCTCCATAGCTTTTCAAACTGTATGCTGAGCAAATAATTTGAAAGCCTGAACTTTATGAAGAGTGTGGCATCAGGACTGGAGGAAAACTCATCAACAACCTGCATTATGCATATGACACAATCTTGCTTGCAGAAAAAGCAAAAAGGACTTCAACAGCTTGCCTCTGTCTTTGAAGATCAAAGACTACAGCCTTTAATCTAGATTTTATCTCAACATCAAGAAGACAAAACCTCTCTACACTGGAATAGCAGACTACATCACAATAGAGTAAGAGAAAGTTGAAGTTACTAGCAATTTAATCTTACTTGGATTCACAATCAACACATTTGGCACCAGCAGTCAAAAAGTAAAAAAAAAAAAAAATTCACAACATAAACAGTGTTCTAAGCATCCTGAAAAAATCTACAACCAGGAGAGGATAAAATAGATGAATGGGACTTTCTAAGAATCAAATCCCTATGCATATCCAAAACCTTCTCCAACAGGGTAAAAAGGGAAGCCAGACTGGGAAAAAGCATTTAGTAATGACGTGCCAGACAAGGGACTTACACCTAGAATTTATAAAATACTCAAGCACCACAACAAGATAAAGGGAAATAACCCAACTGGAAAATGGTCATGGGACATGAACAGATACTTCACCAAAGAAGACATTCATATGGCCAACAAACACATGAAGAAATGTTCAAAATCCATAGCTCTTAGAGAGATGCAAATCAAAATAACTATGAGATATTGGGCGCCTCACACGAAAGCTGCCAGACCCCCGCAGACCCCCCCATCTTCCCAGACCCCCCCATCTTCCCAGGTAATCGGAGAC
>NW_006399802.1:13741097-13744634 GCF_000299155.1 Elephantulus edwardii | reverse complement strand
TTCCATTGTGTGAATATACCACAGCTTCTCTATCTATTCATTTGTAGGGGCACTTAGGTTGTTTCCAACTCCTTGCTATCGTGAACAATGCTGCAATAAACATGGGTGTGCATAAGACATAAATTCTAATGACATCATGAAAATTAGACATTTGGCAAGCCAATGATGTGTCTCACTCAGTCACTGACATGAAGTCGGATCTCTTTTCTGACCCTCTATTGGACTTTTAAGGCTATAAATCATATGGGAGGCATTTGCTCATTTTTTCTCCCTTGGAATTGCTGGTAGATGTGAACCACCAGAGAGGTGCAGATTCCTTAGGGACTGTGCCACTGGAGTTCTCTGTTCTAGTCTAGAGATAGCAATTAACTAGTGATTAATTAGATGGGCATTGTTAGGTGCTGTCAAGTTAGCAATAACTCATAGTATCCTATGGACAGCATCCCCTGAACCTTGCCTTATCTGTGCCATCTTCACTGTCTCTGATGTGCTCCAGATGGGAGTGGGATATGTTTTATACCATAGGGAGCAATTAGTTAATGAATAATAGTAGTGTGCAGCCATATATTTTGCATATGCACACATTGCACTTTTTGGGTCTAATTTTGCTCTATCACAGTTGTAGAGTGTCATGCAGGTATGTCCTAATAATCCCTCACTTCAGCTGCATTTTGTTCTTACCCTCTTGGATACCCTAGATACCCTGGCTATTTGGCATTCATGCATGTAAGACCTGGAAAGGTTATGGCATTCAACTTCAGTGAGGTAACCCTTGACCAACAGACAATAGAGGGATGCTCTCTCCTTCCATTTCTCAAGTGATAATGTTGCTGTTATGTACCAACTGAGTCATAACTGACTCATAGCTAACTCTCCAGTGAGTTTTCAGAGGCAGTAAATTGCAACGTAAATTCCTCATCTTTCTTCCAAGGAACAGCTGGTGGATTCAAACTATGTGTCCCGGGTTGATAGTGCAACTCCTTACTACTAAGATACCAGAACTCCCTCAAGTAACAATCCTGAAGTATATTCTGTATTGTGTCATTGTGAAAGAAAGGACTCAAGAATCTTTCCATGGCCAAGCTAATTAATTAGAAGAAAGAGGAAATTCTTGGAGGAATTACAGAGACTCTCTCTCTTTGCTGCCAAGTTAGAGCTGACTCCTAGCTGACCATCCAGAGAGTTTTCAGAGGCTGTAAATCACACTGGAGGAGATGTGCATCTTTCTCCTTTGAAACATCTGGTGGATTCGAACAACTAGAGAAGTGCCACCTCGGGTTAGCAGTTCAATTCCCCACAGACTACACACCCTGAACTCCCTTATAGAGATGAGTGTTGTTGAGTCATGGCTCTCATCACATTCTCATTGTATTCAAAGCCATGGGATATTACAGACAATCCCCAATCACAGTTGCTGTGCTAAAATGTGATTTTCTTTCTTAGGCAGATCAATATAGCACAGGTATTTATGCATTGATCTGATGAATGCCTTTTTTAATATCCATCAATGAGATTCCAAAGTAAGTTCATTTTCATGTGGGGAAGGCAAGAGTATACATTCACTGCCTTGACACAGAGATGTTCTCTGTCTTGTTGTTGTCATAATATAGTGCAAGGGACTCCATCATCATTGCATTTCACAAAACACCACGCTGATCCTCTGTGTTAATGGCATTATGATAATTAGACCTTAAGCAGGAAGTGACAAGTAGAATTAGACTTCTAATAAGACACATGCACACCAGAGGGTGGGAGACACACCCCATAGTGATTAAGGGGCTTGCCACATCAGTCAGCTAGGAGTTCAGTGATGTGGGACTTGGGTAATAATGCTGGTATCTGGGCCAAGTTTGCTCTCTCTTAGTGGTACCCAAGTTGCTGACCCTGACTCTAGATCTCAAATATCTCTGCATCTTTTTTCCTCTTCTCTGTATTAGATTCGTGCAGCAATAAAATGGTGCCTCTTTACACTTAACTCAATGAGCCCAGTGCACTGTAAGCAACGTCCTTATGTCAGAGCTGCTTGTGGAATTGTCTCTTTTTCATTCTGCCTGTGGGTCAGAGTGATCAGACCCAGAATTGGGCCAAGAGCCATGCACAAAACATCCCAAGTCCTCCATCCCATTTCCATCTCTCTCACACACCTGTCAAACATTTTCCAATAGCTTCCTTCCAGTCTCAGTGGTTATTCAGTTAAGACCTGTCCTAACAGTCCTGGAGATCAGTAGTGGGTTCAGATGGAGTGCTTCCCTAGTATCATCCTGAGAAGGTGTCCTTTAAAATGAAAACCCCCGTCACTTAAGTAGAAAAGAGTGTCAATTTCCTTTCTTGTTATAAACTGTGATCTCAAATGTAATCTCTCTGGACCTCACTAGTCCATGATCACCAAGTAAGCTCATATGTTGCTATACTCCCTAAAGTTAAGTGACTCCAAATCCCCAGACTTTGAAGCTTGCTGAGTTTATCCAACTGGTTTAATTTGGATACTCAAGGCAATGCTCACGTCATCCACACATCTGTCTTGGTGGTCCTGTTGTCAGTCAATCACCTCCAAAGTCATCTGCATCTCCAGGACCCCACTATCTCAGCACAGATTTGTGGGTATGGAGGAGCCTCTGAGCTGACTTTGGTGATAATAGCTTTCAGTTTTGTTTCCTTATTATTACTATTATAATAGGATGACACTCCTCCTCTCATTGCTGTCAAGTCATTTCTGACTAATGGCTGTCCCTCCAGTGAACTTCCAATGTTGTAAATTGCACGGGAAGATATGGTACATCTTTCTTTTAGGGAGTAGCTGGTGGATTTGAACCACTGGAGAAGTACAGGATTAGCAGTGCAACTCTCTATGGATTATGCCACCAAAGTGCCAGAGGATAAGCCTGGTGCTGTACTTATCTAGTGATAGTCTAGCAAAATCTACCACAACCAGTAGCTTTAAAGAATGGGAATTTAACAATTCTGGATGTGACAAAGTTTGGACTTGTCACTTTCTTCTGCGAGTCTGTTTCCCGCATCTCCTCAGTATTCCTTTGCTAGTGGAAAGGTTCTTTTCTTTTGTCTCCTTCTCTTCTGAGTTTCTATATGTTCATTCTTTTAATCATTTAGAAGTTACAGGAGCTCTGAAGCATTATAATTCAGAAGTTACAGCATCCACCCTACTCTGATCTGTCCTTATTAAAATAACACAACTCTATTATCAAATAGTCAAATTCACAGGTACAGGTACAAAATCAACATGATTTTTTAAAATTATTATTAAATTTTATTAGTTTTAATGAACATTTACAGAGATTTTGGGTTCTCATTCATTCATTGTTGCACTGTTTTCTCTACCCTCCTCCCCAGTTCGTTCTTCTTCCCCCTCCCCTGAATGTCTGTTTTAATTGTCCAATTGCCACAGTGTTTGTCAAAGCCAGTTCTGATGAATCTCCTTTGTCAGTGTGCCCTTTACCATTCCCTATCACTCCTCCCTGAGAGAGACTTCACCCTGATTCATAAGGAAAAGGGGATGGCGTATTCTCTTAGCTACTTCCT
>NW_006399802.1:13677150-13739104 GCF_000299155.1 Elephantulus edwardii | reverse complement strand
ACCGCTTTCCACAGGGGTTGCACCATTTTACACTCCCACCAACAGTGAATAAGTGTTCCAGTTTCTCCACAACCTCGCCGGCATTTGTTGCTTGCAAATCAACATGATTTTGAGGGAGAAACATATTTAAATGCATAACAGTTAGCCACCAAAAGAAGTGTGAGTCTTAAACAACAAATGCTGACAAGGTTGTGGAGAAACGGAACCCTTATTCACTGTTGATGGGAGTGTAAAATGGTGCAGCCTCTATGGAAGGCAGTATGGTGCTTTCTCAAAAAGTTGGAAATAAAAATACCATTTGATCCAGCAATTCCACTGCTGGGAATATACCCTAAAGAAACCAGAACTGCCACCAAAGCAGATATATGCACACCCATGTTTATTGCAGCTTTGTTCACAGTAGCAAGGAGTTGGAAACAACCTAAGTGCCCATCAACAAATAAATGGATAGAGAAGCTCTGGTATATTCACATAGTGAAATACTATGCTGCATTTAAAAACAAGGAAACTCATGAAATATTATTCAAAATGGGTGACCCTGGAGGAAATTATGCTGAGTGAAATATGTAAGTCACAAAAAGACAAATACAGCGTAATGCCACTGTTATAAAACAGGACTGACACGAGGACTAGGGGGGAAACTAAGAAAAGAGGGAATAATGTACATGACATTGAAACAGATGAGGGAGAGAAAAGTATAAAAGGAATATGTGGGTAGGTATTATTGGCATGACAAGGGTCCAGAATAAGAGCTGCATAGTCAAGTGGTCTGGGGTGGGGACGGGGGACTGTATAACAATGAAAGAACTTTTTTCATGAAAAAAAACGTGATCTGGGGGAGGAGAGGAAGGGAGGAAAATGTGCAACAGTGAACGATTGGAAACCCAAGTTCTTTATAAACTTTTATTAAAATCTCAATAAAAAAAGAAATAGAAAAAAAGAAGTCTGAGTTGATGAGACTTTGAGAATTTGCTGGTCCCCCACAACCTCAAAGGAAAATCTCTGGTGGCTTAGTGGTAAAGAGTTGTGCTGCCAAAGTGAAGGTGGGAGTTTAGATCCACCAGATGCTCTGCATGAGAAAGATGGGCTATCTCCTCCTGTGCTATTTATGGCATCTGAAAATCCTCTGACGGGTCAGTTATTAGTCAATTCGGACCCGACTATAGTGAGTTACTGAGTGCATATTCTCAGTACAAGGTTATAATAAAAGCAAGTCTCTGGTCAGAGTCTACCTCACAGACAGACATTTGCCAAATACATGTTAACTAGCAAGCAAGCAAGCAAGCAAGCTCTAAACAACTCAAGCTGTCTATTCTGGAAGCTTGATGAAGTCACAATGTCTGCCTGGCCTTTTGGATACTCCAATGAGTACCTTCTATGAGCTTCTATTCACTGAAGACAATGAACAACAGTCAAGACTGCAGGGGCAGGACTCTGTTACCGTCAAACGGGGGTATTTATCCCACACCGATGGCCACACAAAGATTTTAGCAATCACAGTTTGAGTGTCATCCTTTTGCTATAGAGCTCCAAGAGCTCATCAGAGTGGCACACAGTCAATCTTAAAAAAAAAAAAAAATTAAATAGAGATATCATCTCACCCCAGTCAGAATAGCAGAATTTAACAGAACAGCAAACAACAAATGCTGGCGAGGTTGTGGAGAGACTGGAACCCTTATTCACTGTTGGTGGAAGAGTAAAACGGTGCACCCACTGTGGAAAGCGGTGTGGCGCTTTCTCAAAAAGTTGCAAATAGGGATACCATTTGACCCAGCAATTCCACTGCTGGAAATATACCCCAAAGAGACCATAACCAACATCCAAGCAGATATATGCACACCATGTTTATCGTGGCTTTGTTCATAATAGCAAGGAGTTGGAAACAACCTAAGCGCCCATCAACAAATGAATGGATAGAGAAGCTCTGGTATATTCACACAATGGAATAATATGCTGCATTGTAAAACAAGGAACTCTTGAAATATTATACAAAATGGGTGACTCTGGAGAACATTATGCTGAGTGAAATATCTCAGTCACAAAAGGACACATACTGCATGGTGCCACTTTTGTAAAATGGGACTGACATCAGGGTTGGGGTAAGACTGAGAAAAACTGCATAAATTATGTGTACTGCATTGAAATGGATGAGGGCAAGAATAATTTAAAAGCTATATATGATAGGGTATTATGGTTATCACAAGAGTCCAAAACTAAGGTTGCATAGTGGAGTGTACTTGGGGCAGTGGGAGGGCTGTGTGGGGATTGTATACCAAAGAAAGCATTTTTCTTTTACTTTTCAAAGAGAGGAGTGAACTCAGGGGTGGGGAGGGGAGGGCTGGGCAGGGAGAAAAGTGCAACAATGAATGAATCGAAATCCAAAATCTCTGTAAACTTTAATTAAAATAAAATAAAATGTAAAAAAATGAAATAGAATAGAAATATCAGAAAACATTACATGTAATGCGAATGAATATTTCTTTGTGAAACCTTTGTCCATTGTACATATTTATCATATATGTTTAGTGGATTTTTCTAGAAAACATTTTGTTTTGTCTAACTGCTCAGGAGGAAGATGGGCTGTCTCCTCCCACTGAGATTTACGGCCTCAGAAACCTGAAGGATGACAGAGGGTTGCTACGAAACAGAACAACACAGCAGCAGCGACTTTTCAGTGTGTGATACAAAGCAAATTTTTTTTAACTGTGTATTAAAAAAGTTGAACACATTCAAATAGTTTAAAAATACATTTCATAAACTCAGTGCTATTTAATCTTTTAGTAATGTCTGTAGACCAGTAGGACCTCTGGTGCACAGTCCGTAGGGCTTTGTGTTGGTCACCCCAAGACTGCACTTCTCTGGCAGTTTGAATCCACCACGCTGTGACTCTGAGGGAGAAAGACTTGCAGCCTCACAAACTCACTGGAAGTTTTAGCTTTGTGTTGGTTTCCATTTGATGGCATTGTGTTGAGTTGTTGTACCAGTGATTCCATTCTATATTTACATTTGGCACAACAGTTGTTTCACCCTTCAAATGCATGGCCCTGGCTGAAAAGACTAAATTTACAATGCTGTGCAGAATACTTGGCATCTTCATTTGCAGCATCAGCATTTCAATTTGTGGTGACTTCACTGCTATTGCCAAGGACAGTGGGTGGGTTCTTACTTTTTATTTATGTAACTACACCAGACCAAATCTGGTAGCCTTCCAGAAACAAAAGGAATCTGTTCCAGAGATTTGGGGCTCTGCCTCAGCCTCTTAAACTGGAATCTTGCCAACAACTTTCCAGTGGTAGTTTTAGCAAAGGAAAAACAAACCCTGTCTTCACTAGGCACCAGCATCCTCCTTCCCTATACCCTAAACCAGATGTTTTCTTTTGTATCAAATAAATTAGAAAGAATAAAGCTTTCCTGATGATTACATTGTATCCATTTACACACTTGGACTTGTGTGGAAGGGAAAAAGGGAAATCTGTAATATGTGATCAGGTTTCCTGGATGTGTCAAGTGTTTTTAGGAATTTCTTACCAAAATGTAGCACTACCCTTCAATTATAAACTATAAACGACCTGTTTCTTAGTCCCAACAGCAATTTTCTTACCTAACCAATCATTGTGCCAAGAGCCTGTGTGAGAATTGAAAATGGAATTTTGCAAGTATGACTATATCTATACAGTTCTTTGAACTTAAACCTAGTTGGTTGGTTGGTGTTTTTTTTTCTTCTTAGCCTCAGCTCAAGCCCATTGCTGTCGAGTTATAACCAACTCATAGCTGATCTTCTACTGGGTTTCTGAGGCTGTAAACCACACAGGAAGACATGGCCCTTCTTAATCATGCAGAGCAGCTGATGGATTCGAACTTGTGGAAAAGTGAGGTCTTTGAATTAGCTGTGCAATTCCTGACAGATTATACTTCCAGAGCTCCTTTTTTTCCTTTGGATTATGATACAATACTTCAGCATTGGCTGCTGATATTGAAAAGAACACAGACACATGCATTTTAAAAAGTTAACGATTATCGGTAATGGTAGTGAATGAAAACCCAATTTGTTCTATCAATGGTGCATTTCAATTAAAGTATATACAGAGTGAGTTTAGTTGGGAGGAAAATGTACTTAACTGAGGATAGTGCTGGAACGGAGTTGGAATATCTCCAGCAACCAGAAGGTAAGGATTTTGTGATGCTGGGGGCAGAAATGTCAGAAATCTAGAAGTAAATTGATCTGAAGACTGGATGAGGGTGTTCTCAAAGGGAACTGTCTAAAAGAGGCAGAAATAGTACAGCTTGTGCTCCAAGGGCACGAGGGGTGACTCAGAAGGCAGTGGTGTTGGGTCAGGTCAAGTAGTGGTACCAGAACCAAGGAAAAAAGGCTTGAAAACACTAATGAAACAGTTGTGTTTAGGGCAATCAATGGATAATGGCTTATTTAACATGCCTGGGCAGTGTGAGAAATAACCTGTTAAAAAATTGGTCTTCTGTCCCAGCAAATATAATTATCCCAAAATAACCTCACAATTGACATTCCGCATCCAGAATCAGTGAAATACGACAAATCTAGATCCTGCATAATTTGTACTTTTTCATATATGCCCTCATAAAAAATATGAATGTAGAGTTCTGACAGTTAGTACATTTTAGTGTATTCTGTGTGTACTCTGCAGCATTTAATGCAATCGATAATGAACTGTTCAGCTTTTCCTTGGACATGTGTGGCCTGTCCCTCTTGTGCTGGATGTCGAGTGGAGGTGAGCAGCACAGAGAATAGAGGAAGTAGGGTCCTAAAAAACCAACAAGCTGCAAGAGACATGACAATCCATGGGTCAAGGGCAACCATGGGCACAGAAGGATCTGACCTCACATCCCACTCAAATCTCTGCTCTGTGCTTTCTACCTGAGTTTAGTATCATCTCCTACAAATCTACCTAGAGTTTAATTCTTTGAATTGGCTGGGAGTTACTAGCTTACAACCCCTATATGACATTTCAAACGCCTTGTTTAAGAAATAAATCTCAGGGAATTTAGGAAGACAGGCTCTGGGCCTGGAGCTCAAATCCTCCCTCTGCCATTTGTAAGCCACGAGGCCTGGGGGAATTAATCAATTTCTCCGTGCCTCTATTTTCTCAATTATGAAGTGTGGACAATGGTTCTTACCTCATTAGGGTTTGTTTTTTTGTTTTGTTTTGTTTTGTTTTTTGGTGAGAGTATAAAGGCTCTCAGGAGTGGAGAGGTGAGGGAAATTAGAAGAATCTGGTCTGAAAAATAATATATTTGAATTTTATAAATAAAAAAAAGCTCTCAGGAGGAAATATTAAGTGCTCATTAAGTTCTCATTAGCTATAATTATTATACTTAAGAGGGGCAATATAGCACAAGAGTAAATCAAAGAGTTGGAGCCAGACTGGACCTGAATCCTTCCTGGCTGTGTGACTCTAGGCAAGTCCCTTGCCTTCTCTGTCGCCTTCTTTTCCTAATTGGTAAAATAGAGACAGTGAGTACCCACTTCAGAGCAACTAAGCCAGAATTAAATGAGTCAATATGTTCAATGCTTTTAGAACAGTGTCTGGCGTATAATTCATTAGTGTTTGCCTCTGTAAAGATTGTGCTTTTTGTATTTGATTGAGGGTAGACACTAGCGGAATGAATATTTGCTGTGTAAGTCAATGGACTGCTGTAGAGATCTTGGCTGTCAGGAGCATTCTACATTTGCCCAGAGCACGTTGACTTGTTTGCATCACATAGAACTTTGGGTAAAAAGTAGACATTAGAGTTTCCAACTCTATTTCCCACTGTGCAGTGGTAAAAAGGAGTGCTTATAGGCATGGCAGGGAGCCCTGGTGGCACAGACTGTGGATAATTGTGCTGTTAACCCAAAGGCAGTGCCTCGCTGGTGATTCAAATGCAAGAATGACACCTCAGGACAAAGATGGGCATCCCTGGGTCTTTATGAGTCAGAGTTGACTCATCATCACAGGAGGACAGCAACATAGGACACGAGGTCATAAAAGCCTTGGAAGGGGACTCTCGAGTTCTCCATGTCACTGGTGGCCTCGTTGGTGAAAGAATTGCACTGCCAACCTAAAGGCAGGCAGTTCGAATCCACTGGCTGCTCCGTGGGAGTAAGACGGGCAGTTCCCTCCTGTGTGATTTACAGCCTCCACACACTTGCTGGAGGGTGGGTTATGAGTCAGTTCCTGACTCAATGGCTCCTAACAACAACATGCCCTAAGGAGGGAGCTCGATTGTCCCTAGTGAGTGGTACTGCCAATCCAGAGGTTTGACTCTTCCAGGGGCTCCTCCGGAGAAGACTGCAGTCTCCTCTTAGAATTTCCAGCCTTATGTACTCAATGGAGGGTAGGACCCAACTCCATGTCACTGAGTTTGATTTTCTGAACACTAACAAGTTGCTATAAAATTTCTGAGTTTGTAAATCCAAGGAAGAAATAAACATTATAGGCACACTCAAAGGATCCTCTGCTCCTCTCTGTGTGGCCAGGAATAACCGTTGTCACTGGAGTGATCTGCAATGCTGCGGCTGAAGACAGCCGGACAGAGCCGCAGGGACACTCCCCATCAGCCCTGCGACTCCGTCTGTCTACTGCCTGGGTGGCAGCAACGGTTCTGCCCCTTCATAAACATCACGACAGCAAATAATGGAATGTTTAGTCTGAATAATACATTAAGGAAATCAATTAGGCCCACATGCAACTTTCTAAGATTTTAATTACAGTGCTGAGGGTACCACACTAGAGCAGTTTGTCAGGAACATAATTTGTTAATGAATAACAACTGACACAGTGAATTAGTTGGGATTGTAATTAGCTCCAGCTAGCCATCCATTGGAACCCTGATCAAAAGCCAGGCAGAGAAAGGGGAGAAATCAGCTGTAAATGATAACCTTAACAGCTCTATCTGGACTGCCTTCTTGATGCCAGAGTACCCAGAGGGGGGCCCGCGTAGGACCACATGCGCTTTCTAACTCCAGTGAGGCCTGCAGACAGCAGCATCTGCCTCACCTCTCCCCCACATTGCTGTCAAGTCAGAACGAACTCAGAGCTCGCCATCCATTCGGATTCTGAGGCTGTGAATCACATGAGAAGAGCTTGCCCATCCTTCTCGCATGGAGCCCCTGGTGGATTTGTACCATCAGAATTGACACCACCTTGGGTTAGCAGGGCAACTTTTTACAGGTGAGGCCACCAGAGCACCATACCCTAGAAGCCTGTTGAAATGCAGAGTCTCATGCTCCAGCTCAGACCTGCTGCATCAGAATCATCTTAAGATGATCAGATGAGTCATAAGCGTGTTAGGATTTGGGAAGCACTGGCAGAGTATGAAAGCCCACAGGTTGTACCACAACTCTTGACACCCTCACATCCTCACTAGAGATGTGCCCTTGGGCACGTTCGTTAGTCAGGGCAAGCCTCAGTATCTTCACCTGCACGTTGTACCTATTAATATGTGGACTGGAGGCTCTGGATGGTGCGAATGGCTGGTGTGCGTTAAGTTGCTAACTAAAAAGCTGGAGATTCAAGTCTGCTCGAGGGGTTGCTCAGAACGAAAGCCTGGCAACGTTGTTCTGAACAATCAGCCCCTGGAACTTGAAAGCACAGTTCTGCTCTGACACACACTGAGTTGTGATGAGTTCGGATGAAATGTTCAGTCACTCGCCCAACACCTACACAGCAAGGCTGTCCTAGAAGGCCAACAGCTAGGGTATTATGGTTATCACAAGAGTCCACAATTAAGGTTGCATAATGGAATGTATTTGGGAAGGTGGGAGGGGTGCGGGGGGGATTGTGTACCAGGGAGGGAGTCTTTCTTTTACTTTTGAAAGAGAGGAGTGAACTGGGGGGCGGGGGAGGAGAGGGCTGGGCGGGTAGAGAAGTGCAGCAATGAATGAATGGAAATCCAAATTCTCTGTAAATGTTCATGAAAATTATTTAAAAAAATAAAGAATGTATCATCTACACAACTAGAAATTATATGTGTGAAAGAAATACAATCATTAACGGTAGAGGAGAAACTTCCAGAGGCCATCTGAGCGTTAAGACTGGCCACAAACAGCGCCACGTATTTCTCTGACCTTGACCACCACTGAGAATCGTCTGAGCACCTTCACTTCCTTGATTTTCCCATTCCACAGTGGGGTAGAAGTGGGGGCAAGAGAATAAAATATAAAACTTTACAAACAAGTGGAAAGAGTTAACAAAAATACTTTAAGGGATGCAATAATAATGGCAGTGGTGAAATTAATTAAAGAATATGCAAAAATAGGGAGCTCTGGTGGCCTAGTAGCAAGAAACTGTGCTGCAATCCTGAAGACCACCAGCTGCTCTGCAGGTGAAGGATGGACAGTCTCCTCCCATGCAATTAACTACCTCTGAAAACCCGCTGGAGGGTCAGGTATGAGTCGGTTCCAACTCAGTGGTTCATAACAACAACATGTAAAAATTAGATTAAATTGTTTCTGTTTTCTTGAAGTGATCAAATGACTAAATAGGATATTTGAGTTGGCAACTGGAATAGTCCAAGAGGTTCTATGTCCTCCCTTGCGAAGGAAGATTCTGTGGAATGAAGTAGCAATGAACTCTCATTCCAGGGCTAGGGTTCAAGTGCAATCTTTGAGACTCATAATTGAGGATCAAATTCCTTAGGGAACTGTCTTGGACATATACTTAATGGACATCTTCTTGAGTTCTTGATAGAGCATGCAAACTTAAAATTATGTGTTGTTGTTGTTAAATGCTCTTAAGTCGTAGATGACTCATAGCGACCCTATGAATGAATGACCTGAACACTTGTATAACTTTCATAGTTTCTCCAAGTTTGCAGAGTTTCCTGAGGCAAGCTATTTCAGAAATGGATGCCATCCCTGCTTCTAAGCTAATTTTAATCGGGGAGCTCCATCAAACACTGTCCACCATGGGTAACCATTATCACATTTGACACATCAGTGTCACAGTGTTTGGCATCACAGCAAACACAGCAAATGGACAGACCAGTGCTATACCACTTATATGAATGTTTGACCAGAAACAATTAAAACGAAAAATATGTAGGCTGTAAATTAGCTTATAAGATAATGTTCATCAAAGCTTTCACACCTAGCTCAAATGAATGAAAGAACCATTGCCTAAACTATATATAGAACCATTTGCATGTATGAGGGATCTACTGCTATTCCAGAGCTTATATAAAAATCGTTAACATTTTTTGTGGGTAAACCAAAGAGGGTCTGGAGATACATATGTATATGTTATATGTTAGGGAGGGGGAAGTAATATCTTCTTCATATCACACAGTTACAAGGAAAATAAAAAATCAAGAAAGATACAGCATACTACTAGAAAACTCTCAGTGTTTATAATAAGAAAATGAGTTTGCTTAGGGGAACAGACTTTTTTTGCATCTTGTATTTGATGCTTGAAATAGTTACTCAGTTCTGACTGAAAACTTTTAGTAAAGTTTGCTTCAAAGTTTGGATATTCACCATTAATAGGACACTCTGCTTGAGGAGGGCATAAAAACCCATTTAGATCATTGTTTTACAACTATTCCAAAACTCTCAATGGGTAAAATGATATTTAAGGATTGTAACAGCCCATCCTTTTGTACATTGAAAATAGGAAATTTTGTGTGAAAATGCAAATGTTTTTTGATTGTAATAGAATTTAATTCTTTTCATTCTTGAGACTTGTAAAATAATAGTTTGCAGAATTCTCTCTCTTTCTTTTTGGAATTCTGACATTATTAGTGCAATTATCTGTAAGTGGCTTGGACACCCCCTTAGGCAAATATTAGTTACAGATGGGCAGAAATCTCAAATATATAAGAGCCTGGCCTTCCTGTCTCCTCTGTGAAAATAGAGAGGTAGCACCTTGGGCTGTGCCCCGTGATTTTGGAAACTGAGAACGCCAACTCTTCTCAAAGCTCCATAGGCCACCTGTCTGTAATGAGTGGCTTGGACTTCATATTTAACCACCAGCTTGACTGTGCAGGGGAAGGGTAACTCCTTGACTTTTTAGAGAATATTAGGGTAGAACCATTAGTGGTGGGTAGTTGTCATTCTCTACCTGTCCCCAGAAGTTGTGGGGTACACATACCAATCCTAGTCCTCTTGGAATGCTGTCTGCTTATGGTCAGAGGAGACCAGGATCTTTTACAGCCCCAAAGAGTAAGATGTTAACTGTCTTATGGCACTTTGGGGACCTATTTATGACTCACCACTTGGCCAGTTGCAAGGTACTGCATTACTCAAGCCATCCTCTTTCACTTTCACTTCTTGAATCTGTGCACAGTGAGCTCTCGGACCACTTCCTCTTTTACTTGCCTCAAGGATTGATTGGTTAAAAGCCTAGGATTCTTTTTTTATCAGAATGGAGGAGATTTGGCTATCTCCAGACTGTATTTTTCTTTCTTTCTTTTTCAAATGACAACTTGTCTTCTTCTACTGTTCTTACCTTACATTAAAAAATACCTGCATTACTTACACCCACCAGCTTTAGATTCAAATATGGTCTTTGTAGTGGGAAGAGAGAAAGGTTGGCAAGCTCCTTCCATCCCAAGCTCCTGAAAACCTGCTGGAGAGTCACCTGTGAAGTTGGTTGGTTTGACTTGACAGAAATGTGTCGAGTTGTTGAGAGAAACCAAACAGAACTCTGGGGGCCTAGTCTACAGAGTTAGCTGTGCTGCTAACCCAAAGGTTGTGCCTCTCTGGTGGTTCAGATCCACCAGCAGCTTCATAGGAGAATGGAAGCTGCTTTCTTCTTATGCCATTTACAGCCTCAGAAACCCAACAGAGGGTTAGCTGTTCCTTGGTTATGATTTGAAGTCATGGAGTTTGAGTTAGTGGTGTTTGGTGTTTTTTTAGTTGATAAGAAGTAACCTTTCTCAGTCACAGCAGCTTTTGGATGCATTGCACAGTAATTCTTGGTTTTTAGTTTTGGTTTTTAAAAAATTTTTTAAATTATTTTTTGTGTGTGTACCGTCAAATTAGATCCAATTGGTACAGGAGGAGATTGCCCTTCCTTCTCCAGGAAAGCATCTGATGGATTCAAACCATGTGCCTCTGGGATTGCAGTGCAGCTTCTTGCCACTAGGCCACCAGAGCCCCCTTGCACAGTGATTCTTATGATATTTAGTTCCCCCCACTCATTGAGTCTGCCACTTATTTGGCTTTGCCATTTCTTATTATTTTGGATGAATCTTTATATACCTTTATGTTTTTATTGTTATGTGCCATCATGTCACCATAGTGACCCCATGGACAACAGCTCTGAAGCCTGCCCTGTCCTGACTGACTCTGACACACCTACCTCCATTGCCCTAGTTATTATATCAATCCGTCTCATTACAACTGTTCCTCCTCCTTTGTGTTTCCAAATTTGAGGGCTCAGCCTCGGTTGCTGTATCTTTTATTCTACGCTACGTGTGCTCTATTGTACACGGGGTTTCCAAAGGTCTGTTATATTTTGGAAGTGCATGGCCAAACCTTCTTCCTAGTATATCTTAATTTGGATGGTTAGCTTTGGAACAACATCTGGAACAACAATATTTTAGTGAAAGGAGCAAATGAGAGACACTTTTCTTACAGAGATAACCATACATGCAGTTCCCTGTAGAAGGTCTCAT
The DNA here is from genome assembly GCF_000299155.1 of Elephantulus edwardii. Taxonomy (NCBI): domain Eukaryota; kingdom Metazoa; phylum Chordata; class Mammalia; order Macroscelidea; family Macroscelididae; genus Elephantulus; species Elephantulus edwardii. The sequence goes on along the minus strand of NW_006399802.1, from coordinate 13,727,473 downwards.
TCCCTCTCCCCTCTAGTTGTAAAATGGGCATAAATAACACTCCGGATTATTTTGAAATGTAAAATGGTTAATCCATTTCTCTCCACTTCTAGTGTCACTATCCTAGTCAAACCCACTATTTTTTTCTTTTCCTCATTTGAACTAATGCCTCAGCTTCCCACCTGCTCTATTTCCTATGACTTATAGACACTACAGCCTGAAGACTTTCAAATAACTGCGAACAAAGCTCAAAATGGTCCCTTGGCAGTTGGCTGGGTCTGGAACAAAGTGCTGCCTCCTTAACCACAGTTCACAAGGTTATTCACTGTTTACCTTCTAGCCTCTTCAAGAAGCACCAGGTCTACCAGGATAGTAAGATAACCTTTGGTTTTTGGTCTCCATGTCCACTTTCTCTCATCTCTGTTTTGCAGTGTTTTCTCTGCTGAGTTCCTACATTCCTGTCCCTTATGTCTATCCCTGTTCCTCTCAAACCTAACTGATGGTAAGATTGCCTGACACTTTTCCAGGGTGGCTTCCCAGACCTCTGAGTCAGAACTTCCGGGAAGAGGTTCCTGTCAGCAGGTATTGGTTCCTGTAGTCTGAGAGACACTATTGCTCAACATTGCCTATTTCCCCAGGTCTCTGGGAAGCTCTCCTGCCTCTGCAAACCTCTTCTCTCCGTATTTTTGCCTCCACTACATGGTACCAGAATTATTCTCTGGGTCTGTGAGTACCCTGAGGGAAAGTATTGTCTCATTCATTGTTAAATCCACAGCACCCCACTCTGTACTGGATGGGTAAGAGGTACCAATAAATTAGTTCCCTTTCTCGTCACTGCATAATCCATAGCCTTCATGGGGCTTGCTTCCAGCAGTTTTCATTCAGTCTTATCGGGAGAACTCTGGTTTTTTTGAACAAATCAATTATCCTTTCTTTGCGACAAGCCTCATTCCTCAGTTTGTCTCCCAATTCCAAAAGCACTTCAATTTTTAAAATTGGACAGAAAAGAGGAGGAAATGGCTTTCTAAGGTCAGGTAGCTGGGGTGGTGGGTCAACTGAAAAAGAAATACATGAATTCTGGTATAGAGTATGAAAGTTGGCTCCTAGAAATCAAACTATTATTTCTGATATTTCCACCTCATTCAATGACATTGTTTTCTTTGGGAGAATCGAATACTTGTTATTCAGACTTTGGACAGAGGAGTGAAATGGCCTGAATCTAGAGATAAGGTGCAATTTGCTACAGGCCAGCCGCTGCTCTTACCATCTAACAAATACAGGTTTCAGTGAAAACATTGTGCATCCATTGTTGTCTCAATTCCAAGAGAGAACTATTTATTTTGAGTGCTTAATTTTGTTTTTTTCGGTCTTTAGTGCATTTTTTGAAAAACGATGTTCTTTTTTTCTTCTCACAATGTATTCTCTCCCACCTCCCACCCAGCCTCTGCCTGGGGAGAACTGTATCATAATCATTCGTTAGATTATTCCATCAGCCTTCCGTCTAGTTCCCTCAGCCCTGGCCTCTCCCATCATCCGTTCCAGTTCAACTTGCACACCACATCTACCTCCACGTTCGGCTCTCACCATACTATTCTCTTGTTTAGTAACAGTCAAGAGCTTCCATGGCTGACAAGGAGAGGGGCCTTGAGGCTCTCTGCCTTTTGTTTGTTCCTACTTGGTTTCTTCGGCTCTGAGCAACTTCACCGACAGTTTGTAGACATGCCTCCCTTTTCCTAGGGTGCTCAAACATATCTGCCTCAAAAGTCTGCATGTTCCACTCCCTGTCACATCCTTCAAAGTCCAGAATTTGCAAGTACCACCATTTATTTTAATTTTTAGCATTTCTAGATTCTTTAGGTGAAGGTGCAGCATTTCTCCTTACAGGCTTCTAGAAAGAATAGAATGTGTGGTTCTGTGAATGAATATGAAATATATACAATATCTAGCACATAGTGCTCTGGTGGCCTAGTGGCAAGAAGCTGCACTGCAATCCCGAGGTTGAGTGGTTCGAATCCACCGGATTCTCCACTGGGGCAAACTCCTCCTGTGCCAGTTGTTTGTAGTATATTGTTTTATTTCATACCCTTGCCTAAGCATCATTTGGCCTGTACCTTTCAACTTTGACCTTCTCTCCACCATCTTTCATTAACCTTATTGGCCTTCTTTCTATACTTTTCTTTTTTTAATTACAAATAGGGAAAATTTATTCTGGTCTCAACTGATACACCACGTAGAACACAGGGTTTTTTAATAGATACTACACGTTGCATCTGTGTGCCTTTGCTCTCTGTAAAGTCAGCAGTCAAGATTTTCAACAATGGGAAATGATGCAGTTTAAGCAATCACAATCTAATAAATTTAAATTAAATGCAAAAGATGTCATCCAACCTCTAGGTCCTTATGAGACAGGCACTACTAATCTTAACTTCATTTAGAGATAAGGAAATTGAAAGTGAGGATTTCAGTAAACTGGAAGGCACAAAAGATTCTTTCAGGGGGAAAAATAGTGCTAGGGTGGCAGGTGGATGTTGTTTGTATGTCCCAATGAGTTGCTTGTGACTCATAGAGACCCTATGAACAATAGCTCTGAACCCTGCTCTATCGTGAGCCAAATTTATTTTCTTTGACAAACCTTCCTCCATTACCCCAGTTACTGAGTCATTCCATCTCATCCAGGGTCTTCCTCTCTTGTGCTGTCACTTTGCCCTTTTTGAAGAATGATTTCTGTTTTCAAGGACTGGTCCTTCCTTGCAACATGCCCGAAGTATGTCAAACGAAACTTCAGAATCATTGCCTCCAAGGAGCAGCCTAGTTTCACTCTTTCCAGGATGAACCTGTTAGTTCTCTTCAATACTCTTCTCCAGTGCCACAGCTGAAAAGCATTGATTCTTCTTCTGTTATCCTTAGTCATTGCCCAGCTCTCTAATGCATCTCAAGTAATTGCAAAGACCAAGGCCTGGATCAGGAGCACCTTAGTACCTAGATCAGGGTGCTGGGAAAGGGGTTTATATGTAAAAATTAAAGTTCTTTTCATGTCAGTCTGTTGTTATCATGTATATATTTTTCCTCTCCTCAAAACCTTGGCACTGGTAGTTAGTTCTCTTTTGAATGCTATTCCAATTTATATTTTTGCATGTTTGTCACCTTACTCAGGGCCCAAGCTGAAGGCCAAAGGTTACACTTTTAGTGACATTTAAATTATACAATGCAGTTTTTTCACTCGTTCAAACTCAAAAATACTGAATTTAAAAACTATATATTTGATCCTCTACTAAGTACAGATATTATTCACACAGATGAATAAGATCAATTTGCTGTCTGCAAAAGCTTCAATTGAGAAAGAGTCAGGAAAATAATTTCAAAGACCTCAGTATGTTTAGGATACAATGAAGAAGTGAGTTCTAATGGTAGTCTGGTAGGAGTGCAGAGTAACTATTAATAATTTTGCCCCAGGGGAATCAAGGAAGATTTCCAAGAACAACTGGCTTTACCTGGATAATTACAGTAGAGAATCTTCAATTTAGAATAAATAAAATGCAACAAAATTTTATGATTCTACTTATAACATATCTGTTTGGTAAATATTTAACCATGTGATATCCCTAATTTGAAGACATCATTTTAACGTATAGTAAATACATCTAAAGCAGTTTACTTTTTCACTCATAAGGGGAAAGGCACATCTCAGCTACCTTTTATAGCAAAGACTGATCCTGTAAGTAATGCCAGGAAGGAGAGTGATGAGCCTCAAGCTTTTCCCGATGAAATAAAGGGTAGTAGGAGATCACGGCCACATAGATATGGCCATGGTTCTTAGCCCTGAAATAAACAATATCGAGTGGATCACAGCTGTGTTCTTGCACTTTTGGATAAATAGGCATATTCCTAATTGTTTTGCCTTTTTCAGAGTCAGATGAGCTCCTCTTTCTGATCAATCTTTGAAGAAATAGAAAAAAAAGAAATATCCAAATTTAAGATTTTCATCCCAGCACAAATATAAAAATGATAACACGATTTCATTTATCTCTTGGACTTTCCTTTTTAATAATGATCAGACCTTATAATTATGCATCCATTTTTATTATTCATTAAATGTCTGTGTCCCTATTATATGTATCTAAAGCTCATTTTCCCACCCATCAGGTACTGATTGCTAACACAGTTAGAAACACTCAAACAGTTTAACCCCAGTTTTCAAGTAAATGACAAATACTCACCAGGATTCAACTACACCAAGCTAAAGGATCACTCACAGGAAGGATCAGATTGACTTTTAAATACAAAGGTCTGCCCACCAGATCCTGTTTGCCTACACAAGAGGCTTCCCTTAACACCCTTGGTATGAGCAGTCAGAAAATAAGGAGACACATTGCACTGGGAAAATGTGCAAGTAGTGACCGCTCCAAATTATTGAGGAGTAGTGATGTCAGTTTGAGGACTAAGGTGTGTCTCATTCAAACCATGGTCTTTCCAATTGCTAGCCATGCACCTGAGACCTGGCCAACAAATAAGGATGACAGAAAAAGAATTGACACCTTTGAGATGTGATGTTGGAGAAGAGCACTGAAAATCCCATGGATGGCCAAGAGAATGAACAGATATATCTTGGAGATGGTGCATTTGGAGTGCTCATTGGAGGCAAGAATGATCAGGTTTCACCACATATGCTTTGGACATTTTGCTAGGAGATGCTGTTCTTTCGGGAGGGACATGATGTTTGGAAGAGTGGAGGGTCAGCGAGGGAGAGGAAGACCCTCAATCAGGTGGATTGACATGGTGAATTCAGATCTTTATTCATAGGGTCACTATGAGTCTTACTCGACTTGATAAAACTCCTTTTAGGAGGAAGTGTCTCTGGTTCCTATCACATATCCATACTGAATCCCTGAAAATAAAGCTGACAAATATCTATCTATTGCCTTACTGGGATAATTCATAATATACTAGGCTTCTAACTGAAAGGTCAGCAGTTCAAATCCACCACTCACTCAGCAGGAATGTAAATCTCCCCTGGCAAAGATTTTCAGCCTTGGAAACTAATGGAGAGTTGTTATGAATAGAAATGGACTCAACATCAAGGGGTTGTTGATTGGTATGTATATTTCCAGTGAATGAGTGAGTGAATGAACCCAGATCATCTAAGGAAAACCTACAATGAGAACTAACTCACATAAAGGATAATTGAGGTCACAAGGATACAACCTCAGGGCACAAGTCAACCTGCTATAGATTACACAGGAATTTCATGTCAATGTGAATTCCAGATTGCCAATTTCCCGGTATTTTAATTTTGAATAAAAAAATTCCACAGTGTTCTGATCATCAGCTAAACTTCTCTGGCATCTTTGGCATTTGAGTGCTGGACCATCCTGGACATTGCAAAACCACCAACCATTTAGTACTAAGTCTTGGCAATTCCCTTCATTGCTTCAATAATTCTGATCACAACAAAAAAGTCTCACTTCATAAGCACAACCTGAAGGCACATGTCTCAAATCTACTAGCTGCTCTGCAGAAAAAAGAGGGGCAATCTCTTGCATCTCTCAGTAAATCATACAAGTTACAGCCTCTGAAAATCTACTGGAGCCTCAGCCATGGGTCAGTTCTGACTTGATGGTACATAACAACAACAACAACATTCCTCTGAGGAGGTGGGATCAAACGGAGTTTTCAGTCTACAGCATTACTCCAAAGATGCCAGGCGGCTGGGTTTTATACTAGATATTTCAAAATACTTTGTTAGTGCAACTGCAGAATGTTTTTGGAATAGCTCTTATTTCCCCAATGGAATCTTATTTCCAATATCTCGAATGCTAATTAAGAAACTCTCTACGCAGTTTCAGATATTTAAAGCAAGCACTTGCCAGGATGCTTGTAATGGGCTCTGGAGTTGGAGTGGGGACCCCTGATCAGGGTCTTTCAAATGCTAAGCAGCCACCTCTGCAATGTGGATCGCTGATTAGAGCACTTCACATATTAATTAGCGGCTTCTGGTGTGCAGATTCCATTTCATTTACAGCATAGGATCTCACTATTGATGCTGAAGAATGTTAGGGTCAATTACCCACAATGCAATATAACCTGCAAGGGACACTTTTCACATATTGGATGTAGAAATCAGTGCATGTCTGTTGAATGATCGGGATGTATTTATCTGAAGGCTTCAGGAAGTCTTTGGCCCAGTGATGCAGTGACCAAACTTCCTGTTTTGCTGGAGACTGAGACATTCTGGGACATGGGACTTAAAGTGCTCAGAACACTTGGCCTCTCTCCCAGTGACTCTCCCCATAAGATAAAGGGCTAGGGAAAGCTTCTCACAATATCTAACTTCTTGTTGTTGTGTGTCATTGAGTCACGATCAACCCAGAGGTAGTTAATCTCATGGGAGGAGATTGTCCATCCTTCTTCCATGGAGCAGCTGGTGAAGTCAAAGATAATGCCTTCAGGATTGCAGCTCAGCTTCTTATCACCAGGCCACCAGAGCTTCCTTAACTCAGGAGAGTGCAAATTTAGAAGCAACTCACAAACTGAGCAATAAACAATGTGTTAAACAAATCTTGGCATATCTGTCAGATGAAATATTACCTATCTTAAAAAAATTTCATTATGGAAGATCACTTAAAGAAAAAGAAGAGTGTTCAAAACAATTTGTATAGTACGAATCAGATCAGATTGTGCTTAAAGAAAAAAAAAATATGTGTGTATACACACACACACACACACATACATACTATATTACTATATATGCTCATATGATGACTGGAATGATGTATATCTTAACAATGAAGAATGCTGTTGTTATTAGATGCTGTCAAATCAAGTACGACTCATAGTGACCCTGTGAACAGCCAACTTCAACTCTGCCCTATCCTGTGACATTCTCGTCATCTCTGACACATTCAAACCTATTGCTGAAGTCACCATGTCAATCCTTCTCATTGGAGGTCTTCTTTGCCTTCACTGACCCTCTGTCTTTCCAAACGTGGTGTCCCTTTCCAAGGATAGCCTCACCAAACTACACGTTCAAAGTATGAAAGACGAAGCTTTGCCATCTTTGCCTTCAAGGAGCATTCTGGGTGCTTGATACTTTCTGTAATTTTCTGTGCTCTTTTCCGTATTCCTAAATTTTAAAAAGAAAAACCTAGAGTACTCTTAAGTAAGCAGATCTGTTTAAAAAATACAGGATCAGGTGAGGCTTCTGGAAAGCCAGGGGAGAAGGGACAAGTCACTTGCTTGAGAGAAGTAAGGATATAGGGGGTTTATTTCAAAATGCTAGTAAAGCCACATTAGTGTACGTCCTCGAACTAACCACAGCTGAGTTCTAAAAAGAGGAGTATAAATATCCAAACCCAACACAACCCACTGCTGTTATTTCCTACTCAGAGAGACCTTTAGGATAGAATTAGAACTGTCTCATAGAGTTCTAAGGCTGTACATTTTCTCTTTCTTTTTTAAATTTATTGTTGTTCAAGTGAAATTTTACAGGGCGGGCAAATTGGTTTTCCATTCAAACACTTATTGCAATCTCCCCAATATTAACAGCATTCTACTATCTACATCCATGTGTTCACTGTTTCCATCCATCCTTCTTTCCTATCTTTTCCTGTATCCTCAGCTTTATCCTTGGGCAAATGCTTCCCTTTTGATTGACTGATTCTAAGGGATGTGTACCTCTCTGGTATTATCGTTCACTTTATAGGCCTGCTGGTTGTCTGACTGCAAGGAAGTTGAGCCAAGGGTGTGAATTCCATTCGAGGCTTGAAGGGTGTCCAGAGACTCTACGTGATATTGGAGACCCCACCAGTCTCTATCAGACTAATAAGCCAAGGTTGTAAATTTTTACAGGAGCTGAGTGTCACATCTCTCTCCCCTAGAGCAGCTAGCGGGTTTGAACCACTGACTTTGGTTGATACCTCTTTGCCACAAGTGTTCCTCAGTATAGCACACAGATGTGAAGATTGTCTGCAAGTCAAGGAACCAAGGCATGCCTGAGATTATTGACAAGGAAAGAATAGTTATGACTGAGATCCTGATTTTTACTTTTAGCCTCCAGTACCATGAGAAAATAAATTTCTGTTCTTTAAAGCAAATCACTTGTAGTATTTGTGTTAAAGTAGTATTAGCCACTGACTGAGCTCAGTACTCAGACAGCAGGATAAGCTCAGGAAAAGAGTACCCTTAATAATGAGGGTGCGTTTCAAAGTAGATCAACCAGGTAAGGTCCCTCCTGTATCTCACAGGTACAGGTGCTATTGTTTAACATCCTCACGACCCAGAGAAGTGGTAAAGAGAGCAGGAAGGTAGTCTCCACCTCACTTCCTCCACTCAGATCTGGCATGAATGAATCCAATTGACAGAACCTAATCTGTATGGCAAGGCCAAGCTGCATGTGAGCCAAGGAATCTAGTTCTTATTTCCAGCCTCTTCAGAACAGGAAAGCTGGAACTAGAAGTTGGAAAGAATGTGTTAGATGCTGCCGGACCCAACAAAATAGCCACACACGTGAAAGGGTCTGTATTCGGAGTGTCTGAGGGGCTGGGTCAGGTTCAAGAGTGATTTGTCTGACTTAGTCTATAGGCTTTAGCATCAGCCCTCTTGCTGCTACTGTTCCCATTGTATATGAGATTAGCTTTCATTCTTCATGTTTTTTTTACTTTTTTCTCTTCTGCTGGAGAGACCAGTCTCACTCCCACGTCCCATAGTCTAGATTCAGCTACTGGTTGTCTGAATTCTCGAGGTTATCAGCCTCAACTTCTATTTCTCAAATTGCCTTACTTGGATCTTTCTCCTGCTCCTTTCAGCAAACAACTTTCCTGTACCCTTTGAATCTTGCCTTTTGTTCCTAGATTGCACTTTTCCTAATCTAAGGAGCACTCTTGGCACCAACAGCCAGGAAATTAAAAGGTGTATTGCATTTGGAAAGTCCGCTGTCAGAGACCTCTCCACAGTACTGAAGAGCAAGGATATCAGTCTGGAGACTAAGGTGTGCCTGATATAGGCCATGGTCTTTGCAATCACTTGTTATGCATCAGAGAGCTGGACAATGACTAGGGATGATAGAAGGAGAATTGATGCCTTTGAGCTGTGGGCTGGAGAATAGTGTTGAATATACCATGGACTGCTAGGAGAACAAACAGGTTCATACTGCAGAGGGTGAAACCAGGCAGCTCCTTGGAAGCAAGGATTCTGAAGATTCAACTGACATACTGTGGACATGTTGCAAGGAGGGACCAGTCCTTGGAGAGGGACATCATGCTTGGGAGAAGAGAAAGACATTAGAGGAGATAATTGATTCAGTGACTAGGGATATGGGGGTAGGTGTGTCAGAGACTGTAAGATTGGCACAGGATAGAGCAAAGTTTAGGGTTGTTGTACATAGGGTCGCTACGAGTCATAGGTGACTCAACGGCACATAACAACATACAATAAGGAGCCCTGGGTGGTGGCATAGAGTCAAAGTTGGGGCTGGTAACTGAAGAGTCATCAGTTCAAACCCACAAGCTGCTCTGAGGGGAAAAGATGGGTAGTCTCTTCCCATAAAGACTTCCAGCCTCAGAAATTCGAGGGAGCGACTGAGTCTAAGCTAACTTGATGACCACGTGGTAGGCTCATCCGGGTTGTGTTCTCAACTACTACCTGAAATGTTCATCAGAGGCTCCTTAGAGGAAAGACTTGGTGACCTACACCCCAAGAGTCACATATTTGGAAACTCTTTGGCATGCGCTTCTACTCTGCAACATATGGGGGTCACCTTGAGTCAGAATTGACTTGAGTTTTGGTTTTAGGGCACATCTGCTCTAACTCTGCTCATCCCTGGTGGACTTAGTTCAACTGGCCATCCCCATGGCTTTCCTCATCTTGCTATGCACAAGCATTATGACAGAAAATTCCCAGGCCACGAGAATTTAAAGCCACAGAGCACAAGTCCAGCTGTAGCCCGTGGATTCCTGGCACTGGGAGCAAAAACAACATTGTGGTGCCCAGATCCACACAATCAGCCAATCATTCGGCACATTAAACTGTTACCCAACTCCCAAGGATCGGCAGCCACACCATTTGTTAAAATCACAATGCATCCCCTTCTGCTGCCAAAGATGGATCTGTAATTTCCCCCTCCTCTCAGAATAAATACTTTGCATGGTTCTGAAAAATTTTAGCAATTAGCTTATACCCTCACCTCTAATTAGCCACTGGCAAACTCAATTGAGGTAATAAAGCTTACCGAGGGGGAAGCATGGATAAGCACCAGATTCTAAATCTGCTGGGGAGGTGACCCTGATGAATCATTTAATAGTCACTGTAATGTAATTTTGCAGGTTTGTTGTACACACACCACAGAGAACATATTAAGTGGATTTGAGCCATAAGAGAGTCTTAATGATTAATTTGCCATATGCTCCTGGAAAAATCTTATTTTTTTTTTACAAACAATGTGCATCTCCTCTTTTTCTTATTAATAAAACCATCAAGAAAATCCACTTTTCTTTCTGTCTCACTAATGACTCCCTCAAAGTCACATAGGTTTTTTTTTTTGTTGTTTGAGGTTTCAGTTTGTGCCCCCCACTTATATCTAAATTCCCATGGAAATTTGCAGAACACAGCTATTTACACTTCTATTAGGAATTTGATTTTAATTGTTGGTGATTGCTTTTTAATAATTTTTATTGCCTATTCCTTGGTGACATCATAGGGAAGAGAATTGTTCCTTTTTATTTACAGAGAAAATGATGTGGTGGGGTTAAGGTACATGCCCTGAAACCTTGATGAACGTAGGGGGTGGTTGTTAGGTGCCATGGAGTCGAGTATGATCCATAGTGACCCTATGAACAATGGATCTGAACCTGTCCTATCCTGTGTCATCCTTGCAATTTCTGACACACTCAAGCCCACTGTTGCAGTTACTATGCCAGTCGATCTGGTTGAATGAGGGTCTTCCTCTCCTTTCCTGACCTTCTACTTTTCCAGGCGTGACGTCCTTCTCCAAGGAATAGCCTCTCCTAGCAACATACTCCAATTATGTGAGATGAAGTTTCATCATCTTTGCCTCCGAGGAGCACTTTTCTCCAAGACATATCTGCTAGTTCTTTGGGTAGTTCTTGGGATATTCAGTACTTCAGTACTCTTCTCCAACATCACAGCTCAAAGGCAATAATTCTTCATCTGTCATCCTTATTCACTCTCTAGCTCTCAGCTGCATAGCAAGTGATTGGAAAGACCTTGGCCTGAATCAGGCGTACCTCAGTTCTCAAACTGACATCATTGCTTTTCTAGACTTTGGAGAAGTCTCTGAACGCATACTTTCCCAGTTCAATTCATCTCCTGATCTCCTAACTGCTGGTACCATGGCTGTTGATTATGGATCCAAGTCAGATGAAGTATTGACCGTTTTAATCTTTCCTCCATTATCACAATGTTGCCGATTGGTCCAGTAATGAACATTTTTGTTTTCTTGAAGTTGAGATGCAATCTATCTCAACAAATGTAGCCAAAGGTAGAGGGTGGGTCTAAATTAGAACCCAGTCATCTGATCTCTAATATGTCTTGCATAATGGACCAGAAATTGAAAACCCCCACTCTGAGTGGCAAAACTTGACCAAACGTGGGATGTCTTGACTTTGAACGTGAAGCTCATCTCACAGAAACTCAGTTTCTGGATCTGTAAAATGGACTTGTTGTGACATATCACTTTGAGAAATAAAACAGTGGCAATAGAAGACATCTGGGTCTGTGAAGGGTTGCACATAGCTAGGTGACTGTCATGTTTCTTCCCCTGAGGGAATGAATCTGATGGGTGTCTGGGCTGGTCAAGTTGGGGGAGTGGTTTTACTCATCCTCCAAGAGAACCATTGCCTGTGAGTATCCATTCCTGGGGACACATTTGGCAACAGGGGGGATGCTGCTGTCCTTCCTGATAGGTGGAAACTGGAGTGTTGCTCCAACGTGTTGATCTCAAAGCAAAGACATATTGACTTGCAATGAGCATTTAGGCAATTCTTTATTGCAAGAGAAGCTGATGATTACTCCAAAATCTTACAGAGACAGGTACAGGGAGCACACCTTAGCTCATCACCGATCTTCCTCGTATCTTGGAAAGGGTGAAGGCAATTACTGTCTGGTGTTGGTGCAGAGAGCATGGAACGTGCCCACACGGAGGTGCCCGGCCTGTCCACCTCCTGCTTTCACTTCCTGCCTCCTCTTTCAGTTTCTATCAACCTTCTCTCTTTAAGTCACCATCTTCTGTGCTGTTCCTCCTTTTCCTGCTACTGCTTGTTATAGAGAAAATTGGGTCTTTCTTAATCTCTCCTGCTGCCTCTGTGTTTTACATGGTATTGAAAAACTTCAGCAATTAGTTTTTACCATTATCTTAAATTGGCATAATGACGCCAGTGGCCAGGCTCTCCTCTAATCTATCCAGCACCTTTGTTTAATTCAGAAAACAGTGCCTCCTGCAGCAAGTACATGGCTTGGGAAATGGACATTATTGTAGGAAAGAAAAAGGCCTCCCTTTCTCCTGATGGATGCAGCAGTGACGAGGGTAATGTTTTGGGGAGCACAGAGCAAGTGAGATTCAGTACCTCCCCAAGTGCCCTCTTGGCCAAAGGCTTTTGTACAGTTTGCAAATTGGATGGCTCTTCTTCTCATGTACAGCTAGGCTCTTTGTCTAAGGTCTCAAGTTCTCCTTGCCCCTTTTCAACACAGAAGAGGAGAAAAGAGCTTTGAATGAACAGGGGAAACTGTTCAGGGGTTTTCCTTACATAGTTGTAATGAGTTTTCTCCTGGAATATCTCAAATCAAGCACATTTTCTCTTGTTTAGATGTTTCCTTTTCCCCTTGCTGCTGACCCCAGCTGTTCTATGCTTTATATGAGAAAAGCGTTCTTTTTTTTCTTTTAACATATCTGTGGAAAGCTTTCTCGAGCTGAAAGAATGAAATAAAAAAACCCTCCAAGCCCTAAGTTAAAATATTGATGACTTCTCTGGGCGAAACAGGGAGCTCTGGTGTCTTAGTCTGTAGTAAGACGAGCCGCTAATCCAAAAGCCATGCCTCTCCTGCTTCAAATCCAGAAGTAACTCTGAGGGGAGAAAGATGAGCAATATCCTCCCATTGACATATAGTCTTGAAAACATGCTGGAGGGTCAGCTATAAGTAGGTTCTAAGTCAACTTCAATGAGGTTTATAGTTTGATAGACAAAATACTGGCACAGGGAGCATCAAATAATATGAAAAGAATACTCAGAGTCACTGGACCAAGGTAATTGTTAAACAGTCAGTCATTTCAAGAGAAATGATTGAAGAGCCATGTTCAAGAGCCGTAGGATCTGAAGGAAGAACTACAAACGGTACTGAATGCAATGACAAAGAATAAAGTTCCAAGAATTGACAGATTACCAGTTCCAGTGTTTCAGGAAACAGTTGCAGCAATTGGAAGTGCTCACGACTCGGTGCCAAGAAATTTGGAAGCCATCTAATTACCTGACCAACTGACTGGGTGAAATCTAAAGTTTGAATATATTATTTTTCACAAAGATTCTTCCCATTTCCTTTACTCCCCAAACCATTGAATTGTGCAAACCTATGATTAACACCCCCTCTGCTTCCATCTTCCCCCCTTGGATCCTCATACTCATTATACAATAATGGTTTTATTCAGTTTTTGTCTTTGTGGGACTGAGTTAGTTCATTCAGCACAATACTCTCCCAGTTCCTCCCAAGTTAGGTAATAATTTACAAAATCATTGCTCCTGTACACTATGTAGTATTCCATTTGAAGAGAATTTTTAAAGATCGCAGATGTAAAACTAAAATTAAAAAAATCGCAGATGTATATCAAGAAATAACTGCCCGAAATTCAAATTACAATCAGAAAATAATGTGCAATGAGAGATATCACTGTTGATGTTAGATGGGTCTGGGATGAAAGCAGAGAAAACCAGAAATATTTACCTGTGTATTATGATAAAGCATTCAACTGTATGGATCATAATAAGCTATGGATAACATTGCAAAGAAGGGTATTCCAGAATACTTGGTTGTGCTCATGTGGAACCCATGCATAGACCAAGAAGCAGTTGTTGGGTCAAAGGGATACGGCATTGGTTTAAAATCAGGAAAAGCATGCATCAGTGCTACTTCCTTTCATGATTCGTATTCAATCTGTATGCTGAGTGAATAACCCAGGAAACTAGACTATAATGAGAGTATCAAGGTCTGGAGGAAGAGTAACAATCTTTCCTATGCAAGACACAACCTTGCTTGATGGAATCAAAGAGAGCCTGAAGCACTTACAGCTGAAAATCAAAGTCTACAGCCTTTAGTATAAATTGCGTCTGAACAGAAAGAAAACAAAAATTTTCATAAGTAGATTAGTAAATAACATCATGACAAATAGGGGGAAAATGACTGAAATTGTTAATGAATTAACTTGTCTTTGATCTGTAATCAACACCCATGGAAGCAGAAGTCAAGAAATCAAATAATGTGTTGCATTGGGAAAAATTTGCTGCAAAGCATCTCTTTAAAGTGTCCATAGTATTTTTATGTGCTTATGAGAGATGGGCAATGTGTATATGAAAACTGAATAAGAGACATTGAAGAAAAAACGATGGCTCTGAATCACAATGTTGGTGAGAATACCCATTCTTCACTTACCAACATGATTAGGTTCCAAAGATCAGGTTGTTATGTGAATATTGGCATTATGCAAAAATGGAGGATGACCACATCACCTCACTGACTCACCTGCCCTATGAATATATCAACAGGCCCTACTGAGGTCATTTACCAATCCTCCTTTGCCATGCCACCTCGGGAGAGTGCAGGCTCATCTTCACCCCTACAGGGAAGAGCTGCCTAGTCTTTCAGAGTCAGGGTTACCCAAGTGCCATCTTCTCTTCATATCCCGGGTCTCCTCCCTCCACCATATTTTCTAGAAGAGTGGCTCTAGCTCCAGCTAATTCCCTAAATGACCCTTAAACTTTCTTAGTGGCTCTGCTTGGGACAGGGGCCTTCCCACCCAAGAGTAGAGGGTCTGAGTGCTTCAGGATGAGTCATATAGTGGATCCCACCAGTGACCTCTTGTACTCTCATCGTGCCCTCGTCTGCCTTCATGTTGCCCTGAGACTCAGCATTCTAGAATTTCTCCTGAAGCTTGATGGCCAGTCTTAGCCTCTGCCCTTGACCATAAACTTCAGCTGCTGCTGATCACTCATTCACTCACTCATTATCTTACCCCTGCCATGATAGCCTGCCCTGTCTTCACTTGTGCCTGCAAAGAAGGGGACCACAAGGAGGTTGTACAGCACAGGCGATGTACAGCTTCTGGTTAGTTGGTTGACCTGGGTGCCCAGGGCTCATGTTCTGTCTTAGGACTCCTCCTAACCACAGCGCAGCCCTTCCCTTCCCTGCTATCTCAAGAAGCTGGGAGCTGGGATCAGATCCTCCTTGCTCTCTTGCCCAAAGGGTGGTCCACTTTCAGGACACTTGTTGCCACTGCATGGCCTCAGCCTCCTGTGAGCGCCCAGGACCCACTGGGCAGCATCCTGAACTCATCAGGCCAACTTTAGACCATCCTCTGTTCTCCCTGGCACCTTAAGGAGATTAAGTCCTTCTCCCCTCTGGGTGGTGAAACGCTGTGCCATATGAGACTTCTATGTGTACACAGGTCCACCTATCAGGGACTCTGTCTGGGACCTCAGTGTTCTTTCTTCTAGATGTGTGATGTTGATGCACCAAAGAGTAGATATTAGTGTTCTTTTACTATTTTCATAAATGCAAAATATCAGATAAGAGAATAATGAGTAAGTGAGGAATAGGTATTGAATACATCCCAACAGCCAGGATAACAATCAGGTGTATCTTAGGAGAAGTACAACTAGAATGATCTTTAGAAAGGAGGATGGCAAGAGTTTATCTCATATACTTTGGACTTGTTATTCAGGATGTTCTAGTTTCTGAAGAAGGACATTGTTTCTGGTAAAGCAGTAGTTGTTTTTCTTGATGTTATGTACCATTGAATCAAGTATGCCTCATAGTGAACCTATGAACAACAGGTCTGAATTCTGTTCTATCATGCACCATTTTCATCATCTCTGACATAGTCCATTGCTGCCAACACTATGCCATTCCATCTGTTGAAGGTCTTCCTTCCTCTTTCACTTACCATTCACTTTTCCAAGCTTGATGTCCTTTTCCTTCTAACAACATGCTCAAGGTATACTAGACAAAGCTTCACCATCCTTGCCTCCACGGAGCACTCTGTCTGTACTTTCTTCAAGACATACCTGTCTGTGCTTTTGGAAGTCCATGAGACATTCAGTACTGTTCTACAATGTCACAAATCAAAGACATTGGTTCTTCTTCTGTCATCATCTGTCCAGCTCTCAGATGCATAGCTATGGAAAGAAAAGACCATGGCCTGAACGTTAGTCTTTAAACTGACATCATTGCTCCTCATTACTTTGAAAAGCTGTTTGACAGCAGACTTTCCCACTGCAACACATGTTTTGAGTCCTTGACTGCTATAAGGGTGTTGTTTGTGTATCCAAGTGAAGCAAAATTGTTGACAATTTTCAACCTTTTCTCCATCTGTCATGATGTTGCTTATTGGCCTGGTGCTGAGGATTTTTGTCTGCTTGTTTGAGAATATAATCCATATTGAAGGCTGTAGTCTTCGATCTTCTCTAACAAGTGTTTTAAGTCCTCCTCACTTTCAGCAAGCAAGGTTGTGTCATCTACATAATGCAGGTTATTGATGAGTCTTACTCCAATCCTGATGCTGCCTGCATTCTTCTTCAGAGTCTAACTTCTTGAATGATTTATTTAGCATATAGATTGAGTATGTATGAAGAATGGATATAACTTTGACACATTCCTTTCTTGATCTTACGCCATGAAGTGTTTCCTTGCTCTGTTCAGACACAGGAGGAAGATCTCCAACGAGATAGATTGATCAGCAACAGACTTGAAACAGCAAATTGAGAGGATGGAACAGGAACAGACAGTGTTTTGTTCCCTTGTACATACAATTGCTATGAATCAGAAATAAAGAAATAGATAGCATATACAAATAATAGCATTTAATAGCAAAAATGTTGGAATTCATACTCTGCTTTTATTCTGTTAAAATTAGAATAAACATAACTCCTGCCTGTTCCATTTTTTTATGTTATTATCTATTTGGAATCTCACTGATTTCCAGTTTGTTCCTTCTCAGAGTGACCTTCTATTAGGTTCCCAAGCCTCTGATTCTGAATGGGAGAAGCGTGCCCATCTTTTTCATGTGTAGCAGCTAGTGGATTTGAACCAGTGACCTTCTAGTTAGCAGCCCAACACATACATGCTCATAGTCCTGGGCAAACTGGGATAGTTGACTGTCCTAGTTTACTGAACAAATAAATGAACTTTCCTGATGCCATTGTTCCTAGGGAGCTCTGGCAACCACAATCTCAATCTCAAAAGGCATGCAGTTCAAATCCCCTAGCTTTTCTGCAGCGAAAAGATGGACAGTCTCTTCCCCTCTGATTAACTGCCTCTGAAAACCTGCTAGAGGGTAAGCTATGAGTGGATTCTGACTCGATGGAACACAACAACCGTATCACCATTGTTCCTGGACACAATCAGGCAAGTTACACAGAACAAAGTTACTCAGTCCTAGCCTTCCCCCCCGCCCCCCAGGTCTGCCTCCTTCCTGAGATCCCCAGCCTCCCACGGTTCATCCTTCTTGGGGAGCCTCCAGAAGGCACCATTCCTTGGATGCAATCTCCTGCTTAATGGAGTTCTTCTGATTTTTCTGACTTCTGATTAAGAAAATAAAACCTACAAACTCAAGAACCTGTGTAAGATGGAAACCTGTTACAAAAGGAAAATTCAAATATTTCCAGCAGAGAGAGATACCACCAGAGGTCTGGTGGTCTAGTGGTAAGAAGCTGCACTACAATCCCAAAGGTACCTGGTTCAAATCCACCAGCTGCTCCACAGGAGAAGGATGGGCAATCTCCTCTGTGGGATTATCTGCATGTGAAAACCTGCTGAGGGTCAGCTATGGGTCAGTTTTGACTCAATAGTACACAACAAAAACAATGGAGAATGAGAAGTAAATGGTAAATCTGTACATTGTCCAACACAGAAAACTTGAGAGAGATGGGAAGCAGGACGGTTTTGTCGAGCTCCCGAGCTCACAGCTTTTACTGTATTTTCTCAGAATCCTTTTCTAGCTGCTTTCCCTTCTCCTTCATATGTGCCAGAATTCTCCTGGATTTTCTTTCCTTGATGAGTTTCCAGTATCTCATGGCTGATCTCAAAAGGGTCATAATGAGATCTCAAAATTATCATAATAATTATAAAAACTTACTTGGCTACATTACGAATGCCTTTTCCACACTCAGCATTGAATCTATCAATAAGCTCTGCCCATTCTCTCTTCTTCTGTACAGACATAAATTTTTTTTAAATTGGTTTGATTACAAAGTTAGTATACATCGTGTTTCACGCTATTCTTCATTCACATTGTGTTTCATACAACCATTCTCATGTATTGTTTTATAAGATCAACCACCATTGGACCTTGTCCATCACTATCTTGTCTTTTCGCCCAAATCCTTCCCATTTGCTTCCCCTCCTCTCTCCACTCACCAAACTGTGCCGTCTGTGGTTTCACCCCAACCTGTTCTCACTCCTCCACTCACCCTAAATCCAACCCCTTTTGTCCATTCCTGGTGTTGATCTTATAAACCAGGGCCTTGTCATTTTCTTGCCTTTCATTTAGATTCCTGGTTTCCAGGCTGAATTTTTCCATTTTCTCTTTTTCCTTGCATACAAGCAATTCTAAAATGCAAATAGGATTCTTCCCCCTTACTTAAAATATACAATGGCTTCCTGCTGTTCCGCTAGCTAACGCCAAGGAGCTTAAGTTCATGCAGGAGAGACCCTTCTTGACCTCTGCTGCCCCCTAGTTGGGCTTCATCTGTCACCACTAGCCCACCTTAGACTTCATGTTCTCACTGAACCCATTCTGCTCATTCTACCCCCAGGCCCATGAATGTACGTGCCCCTCCACTCTCTCCACTGGGCTGGCTTTTGTCAGGTCTTTTGGCCTTCAGCTCAGAGGTCACCTCCATGACCTTGTGTTGTGTACAGTATGAGGGGAGGTGACTCTCAGGCTGTGTGAACAGCAAAGTGTGTTTATTGCTGCGGGAGCTCATCAGCCTTTTGTCCATCCCTCTGGAGGGTGAACAAGCAGGAGACAGAGCAGCATTTCCTCATCTTCATCTTCTCTCTCTACTTCACCTGTCAACCGGTAAGTACGTGTTCATTGACTGCATTGGGTCCTCCAGAAAAATGAGTTGAACTTCCACACCCTGTACCTGGGAATGTGAACTTGTTTGGAACTAGGACCATTGAAGAGGCTGTAAGTTACACAGAGACAGGGAGAAGGAAGGATGCCTTGGGAAGCTGTATTGATACGGCGAGGGACACCTGCATGGAAGACAGGAGGGAGACACGAGATAGATTCTCCCTCAGACCCTTAGCAGGATTAACACAGCCACAATCTCAGACTCAGCCCTCAGAACTGTGAGGCAATAGATGTGTCTCCTTCTTTTTTTATTTTATGTGTCTTCTTCTAAGTATCCAGTTTGACATATGGTGTTATAGCAGCTCTAGGAAACTGTAAAAGTATCCGCCATTATTTGGTTGACTCGATGAATGTTGCAACCTCTCTCCTTCCTCCCTACTGGAGGAAGAATCGCACTGATTCTGAGTGGTAATGTCCTGGTAGCCTTCTGATTAGTATCTTTGAATTAGTTACTTGAGAAAGCACCATGAGTTGATGAGTCCAAATGGATCCTGTGTTTGTTCGGCTGATGAGCAGAGAATATTTACTCTCACGACCTGACCAGAAGGTGAGCTGAACTGTGGTGCTAAAGAGTGTAATGTCTGCCCCATTGAAGCTCTCATGCAAAGTCTGCTGGGGGGCACCTGTCAGGACAATGGCTGGGGAAGCCAGGGAGCTCGAGGAGCAAGCTGCTTGCTCACCTACAAAGAATTCTGTGTGGCGGAATTCTAGGTGGTACCTCCTTTCATCGTAACATACAGAGCCTTGTGGTCTGAAGACCTCATATATCTGCATGCTCAATGACAAAATTGACTCAGGTCAGCTCTCAGCCAAGAGGGTCGCAAAAAGAACTCCAGTTTCGGAACAAGACAGATTTGGGCTAACAGCCCAGCTCCACCACTGACTGACCGAGTCACCTATGATGTTGCTTCACAGGTTGACAACAGTGATCCCTGCCCACCTCACCAGGTTATTGCTATAATTAAATGAGATCAAGCGTGCAAAATGCTTCAGGTATTGTAAATGTTCTCCGTCATCCAGTCACTTGCACGCAGTCATGCAGCTGAGGGGTGAGGTGCTGTCGGCTGCCTCACCTCTGGGGACAAGACTCTTTCCCCCTGAAACAGGGGGTGGCCTTTAATGAGAGATCTGAACATTAATTAGAAATGTAGGCTGTACCACCTTATGCACTTTTCACATAGATTTTCTACTTTTATCCTCTCAGAAGCTTCCTATGTTAAAAATTCTCAGCCCATTAAAGAAAAAAATATAGGTTAGTTTTGGAAATGAAACTCAAAGAAGGGGTAACGATGTCCACAGCACTCCGGAGCAGTGACCTCAACCTGGTTGTATGTGAAGATCACCTGGGGACTCTGAAAACCCCCCCACCTCCGGCTTTATCACAGACCAAGCAATTAACTCAGGATGGGAAGTGATTGCAACCCCTATGCTCCAACATGCTTGAATACATGCGCGTGCGTATACACACACACACACACACACACACTCTCTCTCTCTCTCTCTCTGACCATTTCAAAACTCCTTAGGGGATTTCAACATGCACTTGAGTTTGAACAGCTGCACACTAGAATTTTAGGAAGGAGTCCCTGAATGATGCATAAGGTCAAGTACTTGGGTACTATCTGAAAGACTGGCAGTTCAGATGCATCCAGGTAGAGCGTGGAAGAAAGGCCTGGTAATTCACTTTTTAAAGATTACAGTCACTGAAAAACCACACTTGGGGTGTCCATGAGTTCAAATAGACTTACTTGACTGACATTTGTATTGAAATTGGTTTGTTGGGTTGTTTTGTTTGTTTGTTTGTTTTGTTTTGTTTTGGGTTTTTTTGTTTTGTTTAAAGAGTTTAGAAATCACTTCTTCCAGACGCAGTGATTCATATTTCCTTGGCAGAGTGGATTTCCCCGTTATCACCTTGATTTTCTGGGTAGGGTGTTGCACTGCTAACCCAAAGACAGTTGTTGTTGTTGTTAGGTGCCCTTGGGCCAACTTTGACACATAACAACCCCATGAACCTCACTCTGTCCTGCAACACATAGCAATCCTATGAACAACAGGTCTGAACCTCACTCTGTCCTGCACCATCCTCAACATCTTTTCTATTCTCAAATCCATAGTTACAGTCAACTCTGTCAACCCTTCTTGAAGGGCGGTTCGAATTTCCGGAGAAAGATGGGCCCTCTCCTCCGGTACAACTTTCAGCCTCTGAAAATCCTCTGGAGGGTCAACTCTAAGTCGGTTCCAACTCCGAGTCAGTCTCCAAAAGAAATTAGAAATACACAGAGAGCGTTTAAAGACAGGAAAGTCCCTTTGAAGGTGGGAAACAAAACTCTACCAAGCCACAAGAACCAGTTTGAGCTGGTTCTCATTCACAGCGGCTCTTCGTTATGTTTCTGAGGCTGTAAATCTTTACAGAAGGAGGCTGCCCATCTTTCTTCTGTGGACCAGCTGGTGAATTTGAACCACTGACTCTCTGGTAAGCAGCCCGAGATACATTGCACATTACAGCACCGGAGAAAACCAAGGCCCAGAAAAGTCTCGCGAGTACATGTTTTTGTTTGGTGCCTTTGAATGATAGTGACCCTGTGAACAACACGTCTGAACGCTGTCCTGCCCTGTGCCCTCCTCACCGTCTCGGACACACGTGAGCCCATTGCTGTAGTTAGTCACTGTGACCATCATCTCGTTGAGAGTCTTCCCCTCTTTCCCTGATCCTGCACCTTTCCAAGCATAATGACTTTTGCCCAGGAATGGCCTAATGCAAAATTCATTGCTGTTGAGGAGGAATCCACGCATAGCTGATGCTTCAGAAGGTTTTCAAAGGATGTAAAATGTACGAGAGGAGGTTGCCCATCTTTTCTCCTGTGAAGCAGCTGCTGGATTCTAACTGCCAGAGAGGTATCTCCTTTGGGTCAGCAACTCCCCCACCCTGTGGACTAGGCCACCAGTGTTCCCAGGACTTAGACTCTTGATTCTGCTTCAATATTCAGAACTGAGCATTAACCACCGACCTCACAGCCTCTCTTTGAGCAAACCCGGGGAACTGAGAAAAGGCTGACTTAGAGCCTTTACAGTTTACTGCTAACCAGCCCACACAGGGCTCTTATAGCCCAGGGCCCAGAATGTCTTTGCAGCCAAGGAAGCTGGGCCCTCCTTCCTGTGCCCTCCCCTCCCGCTCCTGGGTTGCCTGCAGCTCAGAGCAGAGACCAAGGGGTTTTCCACATGGACCTGCGAAGATGCATTTTGTCCCTGACTTTGTTTTTTCCATCTGCTCTGTCACAGGGTGTTTGGGAAGGGCTTGGCCCTGCCAAATGCCTTAGCGGTCCTGGAATGGATTGAGAGGCCTGAGCTCGGAATGTGTGCCCTGAGAGAAGCTGGATTGTTCCATGAGGGTCACTCCTCTCGCCCACTTCTGGGTTCTCATGCTCCATGCTATGCCTAGGGGTCCATCCCACAATTAAAATGCAGTTCTGGAAAGTAGAGGGCCCTGACAGCCCAACAAATCAACCTTCAGATCCTTGGCCCCAACGAATCTAACCCAGCTCCTCTCAGAACAATGCTACCACATCTTCTTGAACCGGAGAACCAGAAAACCCCTAAGTCAAGAAAGGAAACCGAGCCCACTCTTTCTGGCTGTTGGTGCGAATTCAATAGTCTGCCCTTCTCTGGGCAGGAAGGAGCCATTCTTCTGCCATGTCCTTAACAAAGGATGACCTCTTCCTTGGCGGTATTTGGTAGGCCCAGAATCAAGCTGGGGTTTTTTCCCCACCACCGCCATAGTCATAGCAACAGCTTTGATTAATGCGGTGGCCCATTAGAGGGATAATGTCAGCCCTAATCAGAAACGCCTCAAGTATCTCTCTTTGCATTTTGGTAAATGGTGTAATCACATTACGGTTGGATGTGTCTGGGAGCTGATTGCTGTCGTGCAAGTCTGCCTGATTTTCCAGGTTAAGGGGTGTCAGGGGGCCCCAGACACTGCTAATCACTGTGCATTGTTAGGAGTGCTGGGAGAGAAACAGAGGGCTCCAGGGCCTCTGTGAGGTTCCTGCCCTACCCTGCCTTCTGGACCCGCAGAAGTGCTCTGGGCGGGTCAAGGGAGACAGGCTGAGAGGCAGAGGGCTGGCACCGGGTGGCTAGGAATAAAGTGGAGGCACGGCTGGACCGAGCAGGCAGGCGGCTGAGCTGGACCAGGCGACTCACACCCCTTGTCCATCAAGCCTGTGATGGGCAGTCAGCCTCAGGTCATGCCACTGGGCTCGAAAAACCGGCAGGAGAGCCCCTCTCAGGGCCTGGAGACAGGAAGCAGCAGGGGTGACAGGCCCTGCGAAGGCACATAATGAGTGTGGACTTGACTTGTCATAATAGCGCTCGGCTGTTGGCAGGCCCCTTCTTTGCTGAAGAATCTGTTGAAGCTTCCCACTCTGGGGCCGACTCTTCACTGCACCCCGAGGAAGGAGAACGCCCCCTCTTCTCTCCTCTGCCATCAGGGAAACCAAGGCATGTGAGGGGACATCTCTCTTCACTGTAGTAAATTGATGCTGGGTTCCACCTCCCAAGCGGCGGTGGGAGGTGGCCCTTTTCATCCGCTACCACTCTCCACCCTCCAGTCTGGCTGCCTTTGTCTCTGCCAGTCAAGGATGACAGTAACAATAAATCGTCACCACCAATACTGAGAGATTAAGAGGAAGACCCGAGGAAATAGGCATTGAGTCCCCAGGGGCTATTTTGAGATGCAGGACAGAAACAGAGGAGCAACACTGAGCCTCTCCTCCAGAGCTGCTGAAGCAGAATCCTCTTGGAGGGCTGCAAACCCTCTGGGGCCATACTTTTACTGTGTCTCAGATGACAGTTAAGATCTAGCATAACATTTTCATTTTTGGGCACAGCACAAAGTTATTTCTTTATTTTGAGTGTTGGAACTGAGTGGGAGAGCAGCTGAGGAAATTGAGGCAATCAGTGGGAATAATCTCAAGTCTCAAGGCTGGTCTCAGCGGAAGCAAATCTCTTGCCAGTTGGGACGAAGTTTCTTCTGAGGGTTGACCTCAAGGTTCCAGTACTGTCTTGGGGGATGTAAAGTTCCCCAGGGCAAGACACTAGGATTTTATGAGTCAATCTGGATCCTGCCTCCACTGCTGCTTCCAGGCCGGCTTTCCACCCAGAAGAGTCAATGTTCATTCCAATGAGACGTTTTAAAGGTTCCACGCTCACTTCCTGCCATTCAAGCTCATAGATTTACTGAGTGTCAGACAGAGTGGATTACCCAGGCACAAATGCACCTTAAAACTCCTACCAGTAAACTCGGGAAGAATTAATAGGCTTTTCCAAACTGTTCCCTAAAATGAAATTTTCTGTGTCTTGTCCAGTGTCCAGGGCATTGCCATTCCTTCCCTTATACTCAGCTCATGAGGGAATAGGGAATCAGAGCAAATCAAAGACACAGAGTCTTGGCCCCACACAGCCAGGAGCTTTAAGGAAACCCACTGGAGACTAACATTTGTCTGAACCGAAAACCACAGAGGAATGAATTAACAGGATGGTCAGAGTTTCCATCTGGCCCCTGCTGGCACCCTCACCACAGAAGCCGCCTGCTCTGAACGTCCCCTCCCTGCCGGCTCCGCTGAATGCCAGTCCTAGGCCAGTCCTGACAGAGACAAGATGTACGTTAATAACCTCCCTGCCTCCTGCAGTTTGCAAGTCTTTCCAGACCTGGGTCAGCGCCCCAGCCTTTCCTACTGTCTCCTCTGCCCTTCCTTCCATTACTAGGAACAACCAGCCCAAGAACTCCACAAGACTCGGGTGATCCGCCACTGCCTATAGGCATAACGGGCAAAATGGAGCTGCTTCTTAATGCCCACCCTTGCCTAGCTCCTCACTTTTGGCCAATGTTGCCCTTTCCCTCTTCCTATTGGACACTCTGACACGAACTACCATGGGGATTCGACCCCTTGGATACTGCTGCTGCTGCTGCCGCAGGACCAATGGCTCTAGTTGATGCTGTTTTCCTCGACTGCTTCCAAGTCTTAGCTTGTTCCCTTTCCCTGGACGTACAGCGTCTTTAGAACCTCCTTACACCACTGCTGCCTGTTTGCTTGCATGTCAGCCAGGCTGTGGGCTCTGTAAGAACAGCAATCACATTTGTTTGTGTTTCTTCTCATTGTGCGTTCAGCACCTAGCAATTCACCTGTGACCACGTAGCAATCCTTTCCACACGTGCCAGTAACGAACACACGAACGAAAATATGACACTGCACTCTTGTACAGGAGCGGAGTCACACATGTGATTTCACCCCTTCTAGTCACGTGAATCTATGGAGTGAGGTCGGCCCAAAAGTGACCGAAGAATTGTGTCACTTCTGAAAAGACGCTTTCCTTAAAAAGGATTCATAACAGAAACTTGTCCGTTTTGTGTGCTCTCCAGTGGCCTCTTATTTCTCACAAGGTCATCAATAATTAAATCTTCAGTTTCTTTGAAGAAATAAATAGTCACTTTAGACATGTTGTGGAGGAGAAATAATAACCCTTGGCTGGAGATGAGGATGGATGTGAATCAGGCCCCTTCTTGGTCATTAATCTGTAAATCATAAATATCACTATGCTTTAATTTCATCATCTGGGAACGAAAGTGATCGGACTCAGTGATCTCTAAGTTCTCTGCAAGGTGTACCGTCCTGTTAGCATCTAATTCAGTGTCAGTGATGCACTTCCCAAAGCAGTTTCTTTCTTTCTGTCCCTCGTTCTGGCCCAACCAGAAAGTCAGAGCTAAAGCTTCGGGATGCCTTTCCCAATGCTGACACCAGGTGGCAGTAGCGTGCCACAGTCCTTTTGTCCCAAACACAAAGCATGTGAATATTCTTACCAGAGGTTGGATTAAGACAGTAGCTCTCTAAGCTAGAAGACCAGAGCCTTTGAGCTTGTTCTTTATTTATTTTTTATGATAGAAAATGGTCTGTTTCTAAAAACATGTGCATTAATGTAAAACAAGTTTGAGGGTAGCGATCACCCCTATCAAGGACTTGGTGGTCCAGAATTTTGAGGGCCTGGTAGGCCAGCTCTTGTGGTCCTCTCCGGGTGAAATCTCGGATGAAAGCCCATCACCCAGCAGCAGCTGCGTTACTCAGTGTCCCATGAGAAGCATCATGTGCTGAACCAAGGTTGATGGATTTTATCTTTCTCCTTTTGTTCTTTCCTGCCACTTGGAGGGAACGAGAGAGAGCTGAGTCTAGGCATAGGTTGGACAGTTCCTGAATCCCTTTAAAAACAAACAAAGAAAACGGATTTTCCTAATGAAAGAAAATTTTAACTAAATATAATCTCAGTGAGAACAGTTGTGTTGGTGTGTTTGGTTTTATTTTTTTCTGTGAAAGATCTAGCCACGCAGTAATTTAACACACGTTATTATTATTGCCCTTGGGTGTTAGGAAGTCGGTTCTGACTCCTACCTACATCATACACAACAGCGTGAAACACTGCCAAGTCCTGTACCATCCTCATAACCATCCTCATGCTCGAACCTATTGTTGCAGTCACTGTGTCAATCCACCTCCTTGAGAATTCTCCTCTTCATTACGATTTTGCTGACCCTCTATTTTTACCAAGCATATATCCTTCGTCAGAGATTGACCTCTTCTGATAACAGGTCCAAAGTAAATGAGATGAAGTCTTAGCAACCTCATGTCTGTGAGGATGTGTCTGGCTGTACTTCTAAGACTTACTGTTTATTTTTCTGGCAGTCCATTGGATATTCAGTATTCTTCACTAACATAATTCAAGGCACAAATTCTTCTGCAGTCTTCCTTTTTTAACCATCCAGTTTTTGCATGCCTATATGGTTAGGGAAATACTAAGCCTCAGACAGCACATTTTAGTACTCAAAGTGACGTCTTTGTGAGGGAACAATCGAAAGAAGTCTTTTATAGCAGATTTGCCAAAAGCAAGACCTCATTTGACTTCTTGACGGCTGCTTCAATGGGTGTTGATTGTACATCCAAGTAAAATTAAATCCTCAACGACTTCAATCTTTTCTCCACCCATTATGATGCTGCCTATTGGTCCAATTGTGAAGACTTGTGTTTTCTTTATGTTGAGGCATAATGCATACTGAAGGCTGTAGGCTGAGGTGTAATGCATACTCAAAGAATTGCTTTTTATTTTTCATCAGCAAGTGCTTCAGGTCCTCTTCACTTTCAATAAGCAAGTTTGTGCTGTCTGCATTTGGAAGGTGGCTGTTGAGTCTTATTTCAATCCAAAAGCCCTGTTCTTCTTCATATAGTTCAGCTTCTTGGATTATTTGCTCAGCATACATATGTATGTGTACTGAATGCCTATCCCATATTGCTTATACCAGGCATTGGGAATAGGGAGGTGAACATGTCCAATAAATGCCCTGATTATAGAGAGTTTCTAATCCATGGAGGGAAGGGGGAAATGCAATCAAATGCTTACACCAAGGAAAGAAGAAAGCTGTTGCAAATGTCCCTGAGTGGTAGGATTGTCTCTCAGAGTCTGTGATAAGGCTCTAGGCAAGGAGGGAAACAGAGTTATATGGCAGTCACTAACCACATATGGCCATTTAAGTTTAAATTTGTCAAAATTAAATATATTTTAAAAATCAGTTTCTCATGTTTTGATAAAAGATTCTAACAAAAATCTTTTTTTCCCCCTTATATCAGCTTCTGTGTCTTTTTTTATTTTTTTTTATTAAATTTTATTAGTTTTAATGAACATTTACAGGGATTTTGGGTTTTCATTCCTTCATTGCTGCACCATTCTCTCTACCCTCTCCCCAGTTTGTTCTTCTTCCCCGCCATCCGAATGTCTGTTTTAATTGTCCAATTGCCACAGTGCTTGTCAAAGTCAGTTTTGATTAATCTCCTTTGTCGGTCTGTCCTTTGCCATTCCCTATCACTCCTCCCTGAGAGAGACTTCACCCTGATTCATAAGGAAAAGGGGATGGCGTATTCTCTTAGCTACTTCCTGCTGAAAAGGGACGCTGTGGGTTTCAGGGTGAAGATCTTCTCTCACTACTCTAAAGGGTCCCTTTGGCAGTAGGAAACACATAGACTATTATGGAGATTGATTTTGGAATTTAGATGCACTGTTATTAATTGTGCTTGGCCGTACATGTTCATATCCTGGAAGATGTATCACGGGGGGGTTGCAACCTAGAAGACAGAAATTTAAGTAACAAGTTATAAGTACATGAGTCAAAAATTATGGAAAAGTAAAAGAAAAGACTATTTCATTGTTTTACAAACCCTCCCCCAGGTCCCCTCCACCATGTAGCCCTCGCTCTAGACTCCTGTGATGACAGAAATACCTAGTCACATATCTCTTTTAAACAGTTTTCTCCTTCCTCTGTTTCAGTGCAGTATACATTATTGAACCCATCTTACTCAGTCTCTCCCCAACCCCAAGGACAGTCCCATTCTACAACAGTGGCATCATGTAATATTTGTCCTTTTGTGACTGGGATATTTCACTCAGCATAATGTTCTCCAGAGTCAACCATTTTGAATAATATTGCATGAGTTCCTTGTTTTTTAATGCAGCATAGTATTCCATTGTGCGAATATACCACAGCTTCTCTATCCATTCGTTTGTTGATGGGCACTTAGGTTGTTTCCAACTCCTTGCTATTGTGAACAAAGCTGCAATAAACATGGGAGTGCATATATCTGCTTGGATGTCAGCTATGGTCTCTTCAGGGTATATTCCCAGTAGTGGAATTGCTGGGTCAAATGGTATCTCTATTTGCAACTTTTTGAGAAAGCACCATACTGCTTTCCACAGGGGTTTCACCATTTTACACTCCCACCAACAGTGAATCAGGGTTCCAGTTTCTCCACAACCTTGCCAGCATTTGTTGCTTGCTGTTCTGTTAAATTTTGCTATTTTGACTGGGGTGAAATGATATCTCATAGTTGTTTTAATTTGCATCTCTCTTAGGGCTAGGGATTTTGAGCATTTCTTCATGTGTTTGTTAGCCATCTGAATGTCGTCTTCGGTGAAGTGCCTGTTCATATCCTGTGCCCATTTTTCTATTGGATTCTTTACCTTTATCTTGTTGTGGTGCTCAAGTATTTCATAAATTCTGGATATAAGTCCCTTATCTGATATGTTATTACCGAATACTTTTTCCCAGTCAGTGGCTTCCCTTTTTACCCTATTGGAGAAGTTTTTGGATGTGCATAGGGATTTGAGTCTTAGAAGATCCCATTCATCTATGTTATCTTCTCCTGGTTGTAGGTTTCTAAGAAAAATCTTGAACCAAAGAGGGGAAAAGGTAGCACAGAATTTCAAGATTTTATGGAATCCGGACTTTATGGATTCACTGAAGCTGGATGAACTTATCAAATAATAGTTTTAATACTGTGTTGTATAATACATTTTATTGTTTTTGTTTTTGTATTGTGATTTTGAATGAAAATTTTCAAAGGAAATTGGCTTTTTATCCAATCAGTTGTACACATTTTATTTTATACCATTGATTACAGTACTCGCAATGTAGTTGTACCTTTCCCATTTCCTTCCTGTAATCCTCATTTCTTTCAATCCTACCGTTTTCTGCCTTCAGAGCTTTATCCTTGGACAAATGTTGGTCTTTTGACCTTAGGACCTCTGACACTCTTGCCCTAAGATAATCTTTAAACCTCAAACCACAAAGATCTCTTACCATCTTTAAAACAAATTATTGTCTAGCTTAATTTGTAAAGAATCTCTGCTTTAAGCATTGTATTCTTTTAAAGTACTTTCTAAAAAATGGGGTCAGTTGATAACAATAACTCAAAAGATTAGATAAGATTCTTGCAGAGCAATGACTTTATGCTAATATGAACATTTAAAATAGGAGGGTGCAAATAGCTGAACAATTGGAAGATTGTCATCAGACTGACTGAACAGTAGAAATGGTTACTGTGATGGATGTTTTGGTGTATAGAGTTTCAGCAACAACAAAAAGACAAGTGACAATTAAAATCAGTTCTTCAGTTGTAACTGCCATACTTCAAGCATACAATGTCATGTGTGGTTAGTGTCTACCTTCTTGGACAGCATGTGTTAAAGGACACTCAGCTGGAAATGAAATCAGTATATACAGTATGGAGCAGCAAGGGCTTTGAGGGAGGTAAGCCAAGGTGCTGCCAGATCATGGGGAAATGATTCTGAAGTGAGCCTGGAGGGCATGGAGGGAGGCTGATGGAGCTCACTGTCCAGTGGCAGCAGCTCAGGTTTGTTAACACCTGGGAAAAACAGACTCTAATGGTAACCCGCTTCCTGCCTTCATCACTTGCTCCTGTCTCCGCCTGATCCTATGTTGCTGTTGTTGGAAGGTGTCATCAAGTTGAGTATGACCCATAGTGACTCTATGGACAACAGATCTGAACCCTGTCCAATCTTGTGCCATCCTCACAATCTCTAACCTATTTGAGCCCATTGCTGTAGTCACTGTGTCAATCTGATTGAGGGTTTTCCTCTCTTTTGCTGACCCTCCACCTTTCCAAACATGGTGTCCCTCTCCAAGGAATAGCCTCTCCTAGCAACATGCCTGAAGTATGTATGAGTCGAAGCTTCGTGGGTTTTGCCTCCACAGAGCACTCTGGCTACATCACTGTTCTTCCCTTTATCACCTTTTCTCTTCAAGTTACTAGCCTTTGGCTGTTGTGTGAGGTTCTCTTGTTCCCTCTATCTTGTTTTGATAATAGTAAAGAAAGGTATCATGAGAATTCACAGACAGGAACCTAACGAAGTACATCCAGGTCTGTAGAAGACTTAAATGGAGACATTGTCAACATGAAACTGCTCTGCCTCTCGAGAGCTACGTGTCTCTGCTACTACCTTTTATCCATGACCACTAGTCTCCCCTCTCCAGTGGCCAGCTTTTTCCTGCCTTCATTTCCAAATGGTTCATACTTGCCACCCAGTTCTCCTTGCAGTGAGATAACTCTTGAGAGACCATTTAACTGGGAACAGTCTATTTGAAGTTTATCCCAACATCTTCAAACATAAATAGAGTAGACCTATTGCATCTACTTTAAGCAAGACCTTATAACTTATGGTTATCTAGCCTGTGAAAGTTTCATTTAGGGACTGTGCATGCTTCTGCCTGTCCTTTACCATGGTAACCACTCAGGAGGGACCTGTAGTAGAATTATGGACCAGACAGGTGCCCTCGCCATGCTGGTTTATCTTGTCCTACTTGTCTGTGTGTGTTAGTTCTTGTCTCAGTTATCTAGTGTTGCTATGTCTGAGACACCACCAGGGGATGCTTTGACAAATAGAAATTTATTTTTTACAGTTTAGGAGATTAGAAGTCCAAATTCAAGTGCCAACTCTTGGGGAACATTCCTCCAAGTGACTGGAGAATTTGAACCACTGACTTTTCCAGGGCTCCTATGACTCTCTCAAACATATTATTTAAAATTATCGGATCATTATTCATAAGATTCTTAAAAGGTTCCTTCAGAAGCATCTCAATTGCTAGGCAGGTCTTTAATACATACAGCATGGAAGGAGACTATCTGTAGTAACTTACTGCATGGCCCACTATGAAGTGTAGAAGAGTTTATTAGAGACCAAAAACCCCCTCCTCAAGTCTCTGTCCTTTAGCCATAGCTCACGGCAGCACGTTTTTCTAAGGGAATGCTCTTCTGTGCTTATTAGGAGAGGGATCCCGTCTGGGACTGGGAGGGGACACAATGGCCATTTGAGCTGTGACATGATTTGTGCATGCTCTGGGGCAGACTCGAGAGCAAAAGATCTCAAAAACAAACAAACAAACAAAAATACCAGGCTCATTTCTGTCTCATCATAACTTTAGAGGACAAAGCAAAACAACTTAGAAAAAAGGTTTCCAAGGCTACCAAATGCTATGGAAGTGAGACTACCACAGCTTTCTCCTGTAGAGTGATTGGGGGGCTCCAAACATTGACTTTTTTTTTGAGGGGTTAGCAACCAAACTTTTAACTACCGTACCACCAAAAGTCCTTAGAGGGCTCCCCTTGAACATTGAAAAGACAACAGATATGATGCCCTTTCTTGTCTCTAGTTCTGAATAGGCCTCTAGTGGCAAACACTGAAATTCGCCTATTCTCTCCCAAACCACGTGGTGCATCACGGAACAGCCTGGAAAGGTCTTGTTGGACACATTTACCCTTTGAAATCTGTGAGTGAATGCTCTTGATTGTACGTCTTCTACATGGGCTGACCCTTGGCTGTTAAAGTTGCCCAGTCCTCTCGGCATTGTTCTCCAGGCAGTTCTATTGGTGACTGGGAAGAAGCCTCAAAGTCAGGATCTCTTTTATGGGAGAAGAGCTTAGCTATCAGATATACTCTGCTCTCTTGCCTAGAGGAACACCCTGTGGGGGAGTTCAGCTCTGTCCTGTGCATCCCTGTGAATTGGAATTGACTCTGTGCTGGCAGTTTGGCTCAATGGGAAGAGACAGGGGAGTGCAGGGAGTGGGTGCTGATGAATCTTTGTAATCGAGTGATTAGAGAATGATTCTTTGACAAGATTACCCTTGAGCAGAGAACTAAGGGTTTGTAGAGCAAACAATGCAGAGGATTGGAGACAAAGAAGGGGCTGATCTGATCATGGGGTCACTCTGGCCACCAAGGGGAGAACAGGGTGACCAGAAACTTAGCAAGCAGAAGGGAGACCAGTTAGGAGCTTGTTGCTGTCTTCCAGACGGAGAGGACAGTGGCTCCGACCAGGGGGACGTGGTTAAAAAAGCACAGGATATGTTTTGAAGGTAGAACTCAGAGGATTTGCTGATCTATTGGACGCGAGAGAGGGTCAAGCATGGGACAAAGTTTAGAAACCTGGCAGAATGGAGGCACTATTTCTTAAATGAGGAGAAAGGGAGAGGGAGGTTTTAAATGGGGACATTAGATTTGGGATTAGGGCTGTTAGGTTTTACCTGTTGTCCAGACAGCCAAGGGGAAGTACCAAGTTGTAGATAAAATTGGCTTTTTGGGTTTGAAGCTCCAAATCTGAGCGTTAGAAATAATGATGGCATGCAAAGCACACAGCAAGAAGGGCGCGTCTTCGAGGACGTGAAGAGAGAAAACTAAGAGAAGTAGCTTATCAGTTACAGCAGCAAGACGAGGGGGCAGAGGGAAGAGGGCACTGAGCAGTGATCGGCGAGGCAGGAAGAGCTGGGAGGAAGTGATGCTCTGGAAACCAAAGGGAAACAAGGATTCCAGGAAGGAAGATGTAAACTGAGCTGAGGGCTTGAGAAAGACGAGAGGGAAGAACTGGTGATCGGGTTTTGACACACAGAATCCTCTGGTGACTTTGTCAAAGCTCTTCCAGTGGAGGGAGAAACAAAACCTGATTGGAAAAACTCAAGAAAAGTGACGAAAATTAGAGAGAAAAATGGAGGAATTGTGGGTCTAGAAAACCTTTTTTGAGAGTTTTGCTATAAAAGTACTTCAGAAAGTGGGGCATTAAGTAAGAAGGAAACAAAGTTATTGAGTGGGTGGGAAGGGACGGGAGATGCTGCAGAAGTTGAGGATTTGGGCTCAGAAAGGAATATAAATATGGCAATTATTTCTGATATCTCCATTTTAAAAGAAAACCCGCCAGTCAGCGTCTCAATTTCACAGCACTATGTATCCTGAATTGTGCACAGGCAGAGATGGACAGCAGAAGCAGCGGAGCTGACATTGTCTCTATCTTGAGTTGGGCTATTTGCGGAACACCATAAAATATTGATATATTAGGTTTAAAATAGTTAAGTGTTTGAGACATAATCCAATACCTGAATCTAGTCTGGGCAAGCATGAATAGGTGCCACAGATATGAGGAAAAACCTTAGCCAGGGACACATTTCCAGCCATTAGTTTAAAGTGTGTCAATTACTGAGAAATCCGTACCATGCAGCTAACGCAGGGTCCAGAACACAAGGGTTCCATGGGGACAATGATGGCTCCCTCTGCTTTGAAAACTTTACAACAGTTAGGGGAAATATGTTAAATGCAGAGATAATTCCTCCATTCCTATCTGGAGACACTTTGAATCCCTGGTAAGAGGCGAGGCCCAGATATTGGCCACATGAAGCCAGCCAGTATCAACAACACAGAGAACACCCAGTAACAAGGTGGCAGGTACTGACTGACCTGGAACTGGAAAATCTGGGCAAAATGCATCCCACAGGAGCATTCCACCAGGACTTTGACGACCTCAGTAGAGGAACCTACAATTGAATGAGATGCAACAGTGCAAAACACAAGGGCAAGTTACACACCAGGACCGATCCTCTGAAAAAGCCTTGACTCGGTTCTGCGAGGACGATGCGTGTCAGTCACACACATGTTATCTCGCTAAATCCTGGGGAAAACTGAAGCCTCAGAGGGGTTAGATAACTCCCAGAGGTCAGACAGTAGGTGGCAGACCTGAGATTTAAACCGAGTTTCTGACATAAAATTCAGTTCTTTTGTCATTTTAAGAAATGGTTAATAATTTTATATTAAAGGACATTGTTATTGAGTACTGTCGAGTTGGAACTGACCCATAGCTAACCCTCTGGTACATTTTCAGAGGTAGTTAATCACACGTGAGGAGATTGCCCATCCTTCTCCTGCAGAGCAGCTGGTGGAATTGAATCGCAAACCTTTAGAACTGCAGCACAGCTTCTTGCCACTAGGCCACTGGAGTTCCCTATTAAAGGATAGTACATACATATGTATTTGTTGTTAGGTATTGTCGAGTTGAGTGTAACTCATAGTGACCCTATGAACATTGGATCTGAACCCGTCCTGTCCATCATCCATATCCATCGTCACACTTCCTGACCCACTCACTGTGTCAATCCACATGGTTGAGCGTCTTCCTCTCTTTCACCGACCCTCCACCCTTCCAAGCATTATGTCCTTCTCCAAAGAATAGCCCCTCCTAGCAACATGGCCAAAGCATGTGAGGCAAAGCCTCCTCATCCTGGTCTCCAAAGAGCACTCCAGCCGCACCCTCCCCCAGACATATTTGTTCGTTCTCTTAGTCGTCCATGGGATGTTCAGTGCTCTTCTCCAACACATCTCAAAGGCATCAATTCTTCTTCTGTCATTCCTGTTCATTGTCCAGCTCTCAGATACATAGCAAGTGATTGGAAAAACCCTGGCCAAAATCAACAACAACAAACAGCATGCATATAGAGAACATGTGAAATAATATTGAACAGTTCATTACCAAAAACCAGATACCAAACATACTGGAGTGGTCACCTCTGGGTAGACTCCAAACTTGATGACGTTTAAAGAAATAGAGTTAACAATATACTATGATTATGTATAATAGGCAATGATTTTTTTTCAAATTTAAAACTAATGTTTGTTCCTTATTTCTCTACTTGGTATTATTTGTCTATACAAATCTCTTCCCCTTTGGACTAGGAGTTACTCCAGTGCAAGGACATATTGGATGTATTCCAGATTACACAGTAGCTGGTTACAGTCTCTGCTCAATAAACATGATTAACTTATAACTCATATTAACTTATAATAATATGATTATTACAGTGAATTTGTCAATCTATCCATATTTCTCAATGGATATACTGCTGACATTGTGGGCAAAATATGTCTGTTTCAGGAGCTACCGTCCTGCCTGGCACAGTGAGCTTAGGCTCCCTGGACCCTGCTCATTAGATGCTAGCAGCTGTCCCAATCTCAGTTATGACCCAAAGCCACTCTACACATTTCAAATACCCTTACACGCTGTGATACTACCTGCAATTGAGGCCAGCTGCATCCAGAGCAGTAGGCGTCAGCACCCCAACTGTGACAGTGTAGCTGGCTGATGGTAGAAGCAGCAGAAATCCAGGAAAAAATAGAACAAGTATGGGTAACAATTGCAAAGACAAGTGTCCTTCCTGCTTGGAAATTGACTTTCAGATTGAAGATAGTGCCAAGGTCTAACCTGGAATTCAATTCAGAAAGACCACATGTACAACAGAGTGAACTCGTCTGACCCTTCATCATTTTCAGTCTCTGCTATGCTTACAGCCCTTGTTCCAGTCACTGTGTCAGTCCACCTCATTGAAAGCCTTCTTCTCTTTCACTGACCCTCTGCTTTTTCTAGCGTGATGTCCTTCTCTGGGGACTGTTCCTTCCTGATAATATGCACAAAGGATGCCTCATCATCCTGGCATCTGAGGACTGCTCTGGCTGCATTCCTTCGGGGACAGATGAGATTGCTCCTTTGGCAGCCCATGGTCTAGATGTTCGATATGCTTTGCCAACACCACAATTCAAAGAGACATAGTGAGGTCAAGTGAGAGAACTTGACCTCAGCAAGGATACATCTCTTCCTTCCCCAGCTCAGAAACCCTCACTCATTGTCCGCAGGAGGGGCATCCCTAGGAACGTTGCCATCGACTCTCACCCACATTTGATCAAATCAAAGATAAACTTTTGAAATAACAAGTCAATTCATTGGCTGGCTAGTGACCTTTGGGTTTTCATCCCTGCCCCCGCCCCCTTCTTTTCATTTATTGAGTAATTGAACCAACTGTAGTCAATCAGCGATGGGTGTTTGAACTGAAAGGTCATATAGACTGGCTATGAAGTTTGCACCATGACCAAGGAAAATACACACAAATACAAGTCAAGGCTTTGGGAAAGCAGAGAAGCCAAGATTTAGGAGAGGAAACCAGCTGTTAGGCGAAGGGGACTGTGCTTTGGATCGACAGACAAAAGGAGAGAAGTATGTGGCCCCAGAGAAAGATGGAGCAGAAATGACATTGATTGTCTACCGCCCTTCGTTCATGGGGACTACCCTCTTGACTTCCCCATTTTGTACAGATTAAGTGGTTCCTGACCCATGCAGTCAATGACATTGACTGTAGTTCTCTGGTTAGAGCTATAGTCAGAGACTAATTCTGATACCTCCCTTTAAAGTCACACGTCAAGAACCAGAGTCAAAAGGATGAGCGGCTTGGTCAGTTGTGGTGAACTTGCTGTGGAAAAACAGATACAGCCCCTCTCGAGTCTGGGGAGCCCCTGTGATGGCAGGAAACGGGGGTGTAACCTCTTTGCATGAAGAACAAAGGGGAGGCTTCATTCGGCTTCACACAGGCATCCGATCCTGCCTTGCTCAACTTGGCTGTTAATTTTCTTTCAGTTAGGAGCGGAAGAGGCTTGGGGACTTCTGCTCTGCACCTAATTCTGACCAACTAGGAAAAATCACTTGGCAAAGTGAATGTGACAAGGACTTTGAGAGAGAGCACCACCATCATCCTGGGCTTGGTGAAAGCTGAATGGATTGGAGGTTGGGCAGTTAGAATGCTAAGGAAGGACCACTTGTTCATACACGTATTCAGTATGTGTTTAGAGGGCCTTCTCTGGTTTCAAAGTCCACGGGAATTACTCTTCTTGCACAAAGGCCATGTCTCTCTGGTTGTTCGAATCCACCAACAGCTTCACAGGAGAAAGATGGAAATTTTCCTTTTTAATGAATTAAAAACCTTAGAAACCTACTAGAAGGTGAGCTGGGAGTCGGCTCCAACTCTATGACAACGGTTGAGTCAGATTTGTAGGGTGTGTGCTCTGCAGCAGAGCCTTTATGGGTGCTGGGGTAATGACATGCAACAGGACACTTAGCTGTCACAGTATGAAGAGGCATTTCAGATGGTTTTAAAGGCTCCAGAGGAAGAAACACCCCAAAGCCCCATGATAATGGAATAGTGATTGAGGGCAAGTGAGTCCAAGTCAGGAGCCCAGGGCAGACGTCTCTGGGGAAAAACACTTCTCCCACTGCAATCAAATTTACCATTAAGTCTGAGAATTGTGGGATTTCTCTTTTCAGAACGAGAACTCAGTGGGGATTTTGGTATAGAGATTTTAACGCAAATTAATAATCTTAGGGTAAAATTCTAGGATGGAGTTACGGATTGAACCATGTCTTTAAAAAATGTAACTTTGTACACTATGGATGTGATTATGTTTGAAAAGAGAGGGTTTGGTTATGCTCATTGTTATTGTTGTTAGGTGCCGTTGAGTCCCCTTCAACTCATAGCAACCCTAGGAAAGGCTGACCTGAACCCTGCCCTATCCTGTACCATCCTCATCATCTCCGAGGAGGCTGGAGTCCATAGTTGAAGTCACCGTGTCAATCTAGCTTGTTGGGAATCTTCTTCTCCTTCACTGACTATCTATCTATCTTTCCAAACATGATATCCCTTTCCAAGGAATAGCCTTGTGCTTAATCCAGGCCATACATAGTCTTAGCAATTACTTGCTATGCATCAGAGAGTTTGGCAATGCTTAAGGATGATAGAAGAAGAATAGATGCCTTTGAGTTGTGCTGCTGGAGAAGAGTGTTGAACATGCCATGGACTGCCAAGAAAACAAATAGATCTGTCTTGGAGAGGGTGAAAGCAAGTTTCTCCTTGGAGGCTAGGATTTTGAAACTTCATCTCACATACTTTGGGCACATGGCCAGGAGGGACTGGTACTTGCACAAGGACAACATGTCTGGAAGGTGGAGGGACAGCTCAGGAGAGGAAGACCCCCGATGAGATGGATTGATACAGTAACCTGGGCAGTGAGGGTTGAGGTGTCAGAATTAGTGAGACTGACTCAGGACAGGGCAGGCTTCAGAGCCGTTGTACATAGGGTCACTATGGGTTGCTGGCAACTTGACAGTGCATAACAACAACAGTTACACGTCCAAAGTATGGAGCATGAAGTTTTACCATCTTTGCCTCCAGGCAGCACTCTGGTCGCAGTTTTTGAGAAGAAAACTCAAGACATATCTGTTGTTTTTGGCAATCCTTTGGGATATTCAGTACTCTTCCCTAGCACCACAATACAAAGGTATCAATACTGTCAAGTCAAAACTGACTCATAACTGGTTCTTTAGTGGGTTTTTAGAGACTATAAATCACACAGGAGGAAATTGCCCATTTTTTTCTTCCATTGTCTTTAATCATTATTGTTCATTGTTATTTTTTAGTCCTCTGTTATTTTATTTTATTTTTAAATATGCTGATTTACTTACGAAGTTTAAATACATTATTTTTCATAAAAGGTCCTTCCCATTTCCTTTACTCCACCCACCCATCGAATTGTGCAATCCTATGATTAACACCCTCCCCCTCCCCCCATTCTCTCCTGTATATTTTCACACCCCCCACCCCCCATTTTGGGTCCTCATACTCATTCTACAATAATGGTTTTATACAGTATTTGTCCTTGTGGGACTGAGTTAGTTCACTCAGCATAATGCTTTTCAGTCCTTCCCAAGTTAGATAGTAATTTACCAAATGATTGCTCCTGAGTGCTGTGTAATACTTCATTGTGTGAACGTACCACAACTTCTCAATCCACTAATTTGTGAATGGACATTTGGCTCATTCCATATTCTTGTAATGGTGAATGATGCTGCCATGAACATTGGTGTACAAGTTTCCATTTGAGCCTCAGTTTTCATTTTCTTGGGGTATATTCCAAGCAATGGAATAGCTGCATTTTTTCTTTTTTCTGCCTAATTTTTTCTCCTTGAAGAATAGTGCGTGAATTAGAAATGCCTACCTTTGAGTTGACAGCAAAACTTCTTACCACTAAGCCATCATTTGCTTATTAGGTGTATCTATACTAACCAGGGTAGGTAGATTCTGAACCAAATCACTTCTGAGTTATAAATAGATCAAAATAGACACTAAGACACTGATACAGGGAACTCAGATGCCATGTGAACCCTAAGAAACTAGTGCTAGTCTTAGCTAGTACCAAAGAAGGGTTCCATTTGGCCGAGTCCCTGATTTGGACAACTATTTCTTTTTAAAAATATGACAGTTTAGGTGAACATTAACAAAGCAAGTTAGTATATTCCATATACCAATTTACCATTCTGTGGCACTGATTATAATCCCCACAAAATGTCAGCATTTTGAGAACTAACTCATTTCCACCTTGGCTTCTCTGTCTCCTTTGCCTAACTGATCTTTGCCCAATTCTCCTGCCCTTTTCTTAACTTTACATGTAAGCCAACGCTGCCTCTTTGGTTACATATAATTGGACATTTTTTACTCCAAAACAGTAATAATATCCATTTTTGTTCTTTGGAGGCACCCAGGTGTGGCATTTATTTCCAGCAACCACTCAATAACTCAGACAGAGGAGTTATTTTTTATTTTTTTGAGACTTAAACATTCAATTTTATTATGTTTACTGATTTTTAAAATGTATTAATTTTTGTTTAATTGGAGTGAAAGCTTGTAGAACATCTGCTTTTCATTCACTAATTCATAGTCATTTGGTTTTGGCATTCCAACCCTTACAACCAATTAATGTAATTAATTTTTTACAATGTCTAACTAAATTCTCGTCATATATTGCCTTTCATGCTTGACTCAAACACAATCAACAACAACAACAACAGCAATATATCCAAAGTATGTGGAGTAAAGCCTCATCATTCTTGTCTCCAAAGAGCTTTCTGGTTGTACCCTCTCCAAGAAGCATCTGTTTGTTCTCTTGACCATCCATGGGATGTTTATTCTTCTCTAACACCACAGCTCAAAGGTATAAATTCTTTTTCTGTCATCCTTGTTCAGGTCTCAGATGCATAGCTCATAACCGGAAAGATCATGGCCTGAATCAGATGCACCTTAGTTTGATGTCCTCAAACTGACATCACTACTCCTCAATGATTTGGAAAGGTCTCTAACTGCCGGTTTTCCCAGTGCAGTGTGTTTCCTTATTTCCTGACTGCTCATACCAAGGATGTTCACTCACAAGTGTTACTCCTCTTATTTATAGGCCTATCTATCATTTTGGAAGCAGGAGTGGCATCACTTCCTGAACAACAGGCCTCTGGAAACTTTGAGAAACGATATAGAAAGGCT
This sequence comes from Elephantulus edwardii, assembly GCF_000299155.1. Classification (NCBI taxonomy): domain Eukaryota; kingdom Metazoa; phylum Chordata; class Mammalia; order Macroscelidea; family Macroscelididae; genus Elephantulus; species Elephantulus edwardii. The sequence goes on along the minus strand of NW_006399802.1, from coordinate 13,686,304 downwards.
TCAGGCCTTTTGTTCATAGGGTCGCTAGGAGTTGGCCTCAACTTGACAGCAATCAACAACAATAACAACAACTAAATTCTTATCATATATTGCCTTTCGTTTCACCCAGCTTAACTATTTATTAATGTCCACTCCCTTCCCCCTTCTTTCTCATACTCATTAAACTAATAAACATTATTAAATACATGTTGGTTTTTTAAGTACCGTCCAGTTGGAACTGACTCATAGTTAACCTTTTGGTTTTCAGAAGCTGTTTAATTGCAAGGAAGGAGATTGACCATCGTCCTCCCTCAGAGCACCTGGCGGATCCAAACTGTGTGCCTTTCAGTTGGCAGGGCAACTGTGTACCATTAAATCACCAGACCTTCTTCATTAAATACACACTTCTTAAGAATTGATGTGCATGAAGACCCTCTCTACACTTGGAGGAGGAGAGCAGGTTTGATAAAATAATAGAGCAGAGATGCGTCCACACAATGTCTTTTGATTTCAGCAATGTGATAAGGTTTTTAATGAACAAATTATTAATTTTTAATGAACCAAATGAAGGTGACACTCTCGCTTAGCTGACTGAGGAACTGTGTCTAAAGGATGGTACTGAAGAGGGGATTCCAGATTAGATTAGTATGTTTTTAGAAGTAAAAAATTTTAGCAAAGGTTAAAGCTAGGGAAAGCGGATTCTAACTCAGTATAAGGCAATCCTTTCTGAAAAGAAATGCTATCCTGTGCTATTTTAGAAAAAGGATGTAAGCAAATGAAACTGGTGGAGCAGATGGGGAATATTTGAGGGTTGGTCTCCTTCATCATGATAGTCTAGGATTATATGGTTCAGGAAAAATGACTGAACAATTCTTTTTGCTCATGTACCATTTTATCTATGTGGTGTAATAAGGACCTCTAATACAGGCTGTGGCAATTGCGCAGATGAGAAGCATTCAAGTCTTTGTTTACCCCTCTCTCCCCTAACCTCCCGCATTCCACCATCCTCCTAAGAATCTGTTGTATGCACCATCTCTTCCTCATTCCCACTGCCACTGACCTAGCTCAGACCCCATCTTCTCTTGCCTTAACTATGATAATGACCTTCTGATTGCTCTCCCAATCTCTGTGTTCTTTCCCATCCCTTCATTCTCTGTGTTGATCAGAATGGTGTTTTAAAAACCAGTTATGGTAAAATCAGCAAGAGCTGGAACTCAACAGGACAGCTGTCTCCTTGTTTTTCTAGGTTTCAGAACTTTTTTGCATTTGATCAAGTACAGTTTTACTCCTTTTCTTTCACTCTGTCTTAGAGGAAGTTATTTGTGTTTTCATTCTTTAATAGGATTCTGATTCATGACACAACCCTGCTTGCTGAAACTGAGGAGAACCTGAAGCTCTTGCTGCAGAAGGTCAAGGACTGCAGCCTTCAATATGGATTGAAACTCAACATCAAGAAGACAAAGATTCTCAAAAAAAAAAAAAAGATTCTCACCACTGGGCCAATTGGCAGCATCTTTATGGATGGTGAAGAGATTGAGATAATTAACAGTTTTAGTTTACTTGGTTCCACAATCAACACTCCTGGTACTAGAAGCCAGGAAATCAAGAGATGGGTTGCATTGGGAAAGTCAGCTGTCAGAGACCTCTCCAGAGTACTGAAGAACAACATCATCAAGCTGGAGACTAAGGTGCGCCTGATTGAGCTATAGTGTTCGCAATTGTGTGCTATGCATCAGAGTGCTGGACAGTGAATAGGAATGATAGAAATATAATTGATGCCTTTGAGCTGTGGTGCTGGAGAAGAGTACTGAATATACCATGGACTGCTAGGAGAACAAAGAGGTTTGTCCTAGAGAGGGTGAAGCCAGGCTGCTCCTTGGAGTCAAGGATTCTGAAGCTTTGTTTGACACATTTTGGGCATGTTGCAAGGAGGGACTGGTTCTTGGAGAGGGACATCGTGTTTGGGAGAGAGGAGGGACAGTGAAGGAGAGGAAGATCCTCGATGAGATGGACTGATTCAGTGATTGGGGTGGTGGGAGTAAGTGTGTAGGAGACAGTGAGGTGGGCACAGGATAGAGCAGGGTTTAGAGCGTTTGTACATAGGGTTGCTATGAGTCACAAGCTACTCGACAGTACATAACAACAACAACAACAGGATTCTACTTGCACAGGTTTTGTTTATTGCCATGTCACTCTCTTACATGAAAATTCCCCCAAAGCTTCTTTCCCAACAGAGAAATATTACAGTTCTCAAATTGTTTCCCAAGACCCCAGCCTCATCATGTGTGATATCTACTATTGCACACATGCCATGCAGGCTCAGGGTTTCTTGTTGGTCTAGAGTTTCGAGTTCTCAAAGGCTGTATCATCTAAGAAAACTTCTGGTTGCCTTAGTTAAAAAGAATCACTCTTTCATCTATAGTCTTCTCTAGAGAAATAAAACCAATGGGAAAATATGCATGTGTGTGTGTATAAGGAAAAGAAGGCATTTATTTAAGGAATTGAGTCATACGATTGAGAGCCTGGCAAGTCCAAAATTTGTAGATCAGATGACAGACTGGAAATTCCACAGTCTGTGTCCCAAATCAGTAGGTCAGGCAGTGGAGGAGAGAGAAATCCTGGTAGGATATTTATTTATAGTTTGGAGGCAGAATCCTCTCCTGGGAGATTTCCAGGTTTGCCTCTTAAGGCTTTCAACCAAATGGGTAAAACTCACCTACCTCGTGGAGGATAATCTACTTTACTGAAGGCCAACTGATTTAAATGCCAATCACATACAAATATGTCCCAGAAACATCTAGACTAATGTTTGACTAAACAGCTTGATTCCAAAGCTTAACTGAGTTGACACATAAATTTGATGATCAATAGTCCCATACAACTTCTTCCTTCTTTCTTTGTTTCCTTCCTTCCTTCCTCCCTTCCTTCCTTGCCCCCTCCCTCCCTCCCCCCTCCCTCTTCTCTCTCATTTTTCATTTATTAGGATTCTATTATGGTTTATTTATTGTCTAGCTCTCAGATGCATAGCACGGGACTGAAAACAACATGGCCCGAATCAGGTGCACCTTAGTGCTTTGAGGATGACAGAAGAATTGCTGCTTTTGGGCGGCGGTATAGGAGAATAGTACTGAACATCCCATGGACTGCCAAAAGAACAAAAAATATGTCTTGACAAAAGTGCAGCCAAGTGCTTCTTGGAAGCAAAGATAATAAAGCTTCATCTCACATACTTTAGGCATGTTGCTAGGAGAGGCTATGACTTAGAGAGAGACATCATGCTTGAAAATGTGGAGGGTCAGCAAAGGAGAGAAAGATCCTTGACCAGAGGGATTGACATAGTGACTGCTATAATGAACTATAGTGTGTCAGGAAGTATAAGGATACACAGGGTAGGACAGGGTTCAGATCCATTGTTCATAGGGTTGCTATGGGTTGTACTCATCTTGATGACACCTAACATTATGGTTTCTCTTGGTGAAGTAGAGGGCCGATCAAAAAGGAGAAAGATTCAGTTGACACAGATATTCTGAGGATGGTGCAGTATCAGACAATACTTTGTATCATTGTAAATAGGATCCCTGTGGAGCTAACTCGATTGTACCAAACAACAACAACAACATTCACTGTGGTAGAAGCTGGGAAAGTGAATATGGATGTGAATGGACACGTGTTTGACATTCATTACCTCAACCTTCATCCAGCCCTATCAGAGAGTTGCTGTTATTATCACTATTTTTTAATTTTTAAAATTTTTCTACCCATTTATTTACAAAATTCAAATGCAAATTTGAACAAATTCTTTCAATTTCCCTCAAGCCCCCATCAAATTGTACAACCAAATAATTAATCCCTCCTTCCCCCTGCACATTCACATCCCTCTATTTCCAGACTCTCCCACCTTCCTGGATCCTTATACTCATTCTACAATAATGGTTTTATACAATATTTATCCTTATGAGACTGAGTTAGTTCACTCAACATAATGCTCTCCAGTCTCTCCCAAGTTAGGTAATAATTTACAAAGTTATTTCTCCTGTGTGCTGCATAATATTCCATTGTGTGAATGTACCATAATTTCTCAATATTATCATTATTTTAAAGATCGTCTTTGCAATTGCCATGTGTCAGAGAGCTGGACAATGACTAGGGGTAATAGAAGGAGAATTGATGCCTTTGAGCTGTGGTGCTGGAGAAGAGTAATGAATCTACCATGGAATGCTAGGAGAACAAACAGTTTCGTCCTAGAGAGGGTGAAACTGGGATGCTCCTTGGATGCCAGGATTCTGAAGCTTTGTCTTTGGGCGTGTTGCAAGGAAGGACCAGTTCTTGGAGAGAGACGTCATGCTTGGGAGAGCACAGGAGAGCAAGACCCTCGATGAGATAGATTGATTCAGTCTCCGGGATAACAGGGATAAGTGTGTCAGAGACAGTGAGGTTGGCACAGGACAGAGCAGGGTTTAGGGCTCTTACACATAGGGTCACTATGAGTCACAGCGACTTGATGGCACATAACCACATTTTAAAGATGAATATAACTGGGGATATAGAAGTTGAGCAGCTCATTTAACCAAGATCACACAATAGGCAAGAGCCTGGGCTGGGATTAATACATGAGCAGTTGAACTTCACAGCCCAGGCTTCCAATCCTTCTACTAGGCTGTCTGTCACCACTGATGAAAGGGCACAGAAAAAACCCTCACTCTTTCTGAGGAGTCATGAGAAAGACTCTTCTGCCTGCTGAATGCCTACTTGGTGTTCTTGGGTTTGCTCTGCTTTGGACCACTTGCTCACTCTCACTCATCGATGTCATTGAGTAGAATTAGCTCATAGCTGACCCTCTATTGGGTTTCTAAGGTTGCAGCTCACAAGGGAGAGTTCCAATCATTCACCTTTCTAGCCACTGATGGATTTGGACTGCCAGAGAGGCTAGCCTGTTGGGTCAGCAGCTCAACTCCCTACAAACTGAGACAGCTGAATTCCCTGTTTTGGACCATGGGAAGGTATACACCAAGGATGTATCCTATCTCCATATCTTTGCAATCTATATGAAGAACAGATTATTTGGGAAGCTGGGCTCTATGAGGAAGCATGTGGCATCAGGATTGGAGAAAGATTCATCAACAACTTGTGTCATGCAGATGACACAACCCTGCTTGCTGAAACTGAGGAGGACCTGAAGCCGTAGTAGTGAGTCAAGGATTGCAGCTTCAATATGGATTGAAGCTCAACATCAAGAAAACAAAGATTCTCACAACTGGGCCGATTGACAGCATTATGATAGATGGTGAAGAGATTGAGATTATGAACAGCTTTAATTTGCTTTGCTCCATAATCAACACTCTTGTTACCAGCACCCAGGAAATCAAGAGATTAATTGCATTGGGAAAGTCTGCTGTCAGGGATCTCTCCAGGGTATTGAAGAGTAACAATGTCAGTCTGAAGACTAAGGTGTGCCTCATCCGGATTATAGTCTTTGCAATTACTTGCTATGCATCAGAGAGCTGGACAGTGACTAGGGATGATAGAAAGATGCCTTTGAGCTGTGGTGCTGGAGAAGAGTGTTGAATATACCATGGACTGCTAGGAGAACAAATAGGTTTGTCTTGGAGAGGGTGAAACCAGGCTGCTCCTTGGAGGTAAAGACTCTGAGGCTTCGTCTGACATACTTTGGGCATGTTGGAAGGAGAGACCAGTCATTGGAGAGGGACATCATGCTTGGAAGTGTAGAGGGACAGTGCAAGAGAGGAAGACCCTTGATGAGATGGATTGCTTCAGTGATTGGGGTAATGGGGGTAGGTGTGTCAATCAGGTTGGCACAGGATAGAGCAGGGTTCAGGGCTATTGTACATAGGGCCACTATCAGTCACAAGTGACTTGACAGCACATAACAACAACAACAACATCTGTATCATCTATTGGATGGTACCTTTTTTGTGGGCAAAGATGTACCTTGACATTAGTGTCACCATCTCACTTTTTCTTAGGTACAGAGTCATTCTCATTGCATGTTTTTAGATTGAATTAATAGATCATTAAATGTGTCAGACCAACTTTGCCGCAAGTCCTTCTGGGTAGTAGGGTTTAATTATAGCCAGCTCTGGGCTCTGCACAATGAGGACATTGACAAGCTGGTGCACATTCACCAAGAAAGTGGAGGGGTCTGTTTTGAATGTTATTTATAAGTGCTGTCTTCTTTGGCATTTATTTGGAAAGTATTAAAATAACCTGTGAATGTGTTAGAAGATCTTTCTGTTCCCCACTTTATAAATGATTATTTCAGTCTTGAGCAAAGCTGGCTTCCCCCCACCCTTTGTCATGAAGCTCTGTGTTTATACACTGATAATCATGTAATGTTAATAATGAGACAGCATAGTGTGGCTGTAAAAATGACATTAAGGAGTGAACATTTTCAAAGTCAAGTGTAATCAGAGGACAGTATCACAGTGGGGTGGACGCAAGTTTCTGGACCCTATAATTGCTCATGGTTAACATTTATCAAGAGCTTTCTTTATGCCTGGCACTACTATAACAACTTTACATGTATAAAATTATATCATCATCATCATCATCATCATCATCATCATCATCATATTTTACTGTTGAGGAGTGTGCAAACAGATGCATAGGGGCACAGAGTGATCTAATTGTGGAAATCTGTTTAGTGCTATGAGAAGCCTTTGTGGAATTTAGTGATTGATTGATTGATTGATTGGGTCACTGCTGAAAGGTGGCTGTGCATTGTGATGGGAGGAGATTGTCCATGCTTTTCCATTGGAGCCACTGGTGGATTGGAATCACAGGAACATACAGCTTTGGGTTAGCAGCACAGCATGCCACTGCACTTTGCCATCAGAGCTGTTAAGAGTCATTAAGTTGATTACACTTCTAGTGGCCTTATGAACAGATCTGAGTCTTGCCTTATCTTGTGCTGTCCTCATCTCCAATATCCTTGAGCCCATTGTTAGAGTCATCGTGTCAGTCCAGCTTGTTGAGGGACTTCTCCTCCGCCTTTCCCAGGACGATGCCTTTTTTCAAGATCTTATCTCTCCTGACAACATGCCTGAAATATATGAGACAGAGTTTTACCATTTTTACCTCTAAGGAGCACTTACTTGGGTTTCACTTTCACCAAGACAGACTTATTTATTTGTTCTTTTGGCTGTTCGTGGGATATTCACTCTTTTCCAACACCCTAATTCAAAGGCATCTGTTCTTTTTCCGTCATCTTTATTTATTGTCCAACTTTCAGATCCCTAGGAAGCAACTGAAAAATGCCACTGGCTTGGCTTAGGTGCACCTTGGTTTTAAACTGACATCCTTGTTCATTATCACTTTGGAGAGGTTCTTGACAGCAGGTTTTTCTAATGTAACACATTTTTTTTATTTTTTTTTTATTTCTTGACTGCTGTTATACTCAACATTAATTGTGGATCCAAGTAAAATGAAATAACTGACAACTTTAATTTTTTCTCCGTCTATCATGTTGTTGCCTATTGGTTCAGGGATGAGATTCCTTTTTCTTTTTTTTTTCAGTTTTTGTTTTTGTGATGTAATCTGCATTGAAGGCTTTGATCTTCAATAAATGCTTCAAGTCTAGTTCACTTTCTGCAAGCAAGGCTGTGTCACTTGCACAACACAGATTATTGAGTTCATTATTGTTGTTGTTGTTAGGTGCCCTTGAGTTGAGTACAGCTTACAGCGACTATAAACAGATCTGAATCCTGTACCAGTCTCACCATCTCTGATACACTTGAGTCCATTGCTGAAGTCACCATGTCAGTCTAGCTCAATGTGTGTGTGTGGTCTTCCTCTCTTTCACTGGCCTTTTACCCTTCCAAGCATGATACTCTTTTCCAAAGAATAGCTTCTGCTAGTGACAGGTCCAAAGTACGAGAGACGTAGCTTTGCCATCTTTGCCTCCAAGGAGAACTCTGACTCCACCCTTCCTAAGACTTACCTACCTGTTCATGCTTCTGGTAGGCAGTCCATGAGATTGTCAGTACTCTCCTCCAACAGCACAGCTCAGGCATCACTTCCCTAGTACATACGATATAGGGTTGTTGGCTAAATGGTCAACAGCTAAAGTGTGTCAGCTGCTTTGTGGGAGAAAATGGACATCCTTGTTCTTTAAAGAATAAGAACCTCGGAAGCCTGGTAAAGGGTCTCTCTAAGTGGGAACAGACTCAAGGACATTGAGGTTTAGTGCTTACCAATTCTGTTACTGCTTTAAAGAACCCTGGTGAACAGTGCAGTGTATGTTGGGCTGTTAACAGAAGGAGCAGCTGTTTGAACACACCAAGCTTTCTGAGGGAGAAAGATGAGCAGTCTCCTGAAAGGACTAGTCTTGGAAACCAGATAATGAGTCATGAGAGATAGGCATTAACTCAGTGGTAGTGTATTGGGGTTGATTTTTGGGTTATCGGAGTAGGGAGCCCTGATAGGCTATTGACAAAACGGTCAATGGTTTGGATCTACTCAGAGATGCCTTGGAGGAAAGACCTAAGCTATACTTCAAGGTTATGCACGGCTAGTGAGCCAGTCAGGACTCATAGTGACCATACAGGACAGACCAGAAGTGCTCCATAGGAGTCCCCAGGATGAGAATGTTTAGGGAGCAGCCTGCTACATCCTTCAGCAGAGGGGCTGGTGGGTTCTGACCTAAGATGTTTCTTAGCAGCCAAGGCTTAACCCCAGAATTAAAGAACCTGTGGCGTGTACCATTCTAGTCTACAACACATAGGTCACCAAGAAACAAAATGGACTTTTTGACAACATTTCCCCCCAATTTGGGGCCTTTGTTACACCTGCCTTCTCCATCCATTGGTTCTTTGAAGCACTGCCTGCAGCTCCTCTGTATGTCGCAGCCTGGTGTGACGCCAGGCACAGAGCAGAACTTCCCACTGTAGAGTGAAGCTCTGCTCAGAGGGTGTGCTCCCTCCCGCTAGCTGCTCACGGGGAAAAGCTTGGTGAACACAGCAGTGCAATGGCCTTCCTCTCCAAGAGAAGCCAACACGTCCTCCCAGGATGAATCTCCGTGGGAATTACAAATTCAGAAGGGCTTCTAAAAAAAAAAAGAAGGGCTTCTTTCCCTATGCAGTAAGTCAAGTTGAGGCGGGGTAGCTGAATTTGATCCAAAGCTTGTATACTTTTTGTTGTTGTTATGTGCCGTCGAGTC
>NW_006399802.1:13621800-13674445 GCF_000299155.1 Elephantulus edwardii | reverse complement strand
TCTCACATTCCATGTACCAATCACTAGGGTCTGCTTACAACTGTTCCTCCTCCTTTGTATTTCCATACTTGATAGTTCTACCTAGGTTGTCCTTTCTGTTAATCTATCTTGTATACTTAGGTAGTTGAAATATTTCATGGTCTCATTGTAAAACAGCCTTCATAGCAGCATAGGGATTAAGCACTCAGCTGTTAACTGGAAGGGTGGTGGCCGCTGGAACCCTCCAGTCACCCTGTCAGAGAAAGATGCTGCAGTTTGCTTCCCTCCACGTGATAGGCCTGGAGCTGCCGTGGGACAGTTCTAGTCTGTCGTATAAAGTCACTGAGCCTGGGTTGACTCCACAGCCACACATTTGGGTTTGGATTTCATCCTCAGTTGGCCACATGGTTGTTGTTGTTGCTGATCTTGTTGTGTATCATTGACTCGTAATCAATCCTCCAGGAGATTTTCTGAGGCAGTAAACAGCACAGGCGGAGATTGCCCATCTCTCTTCCGTGGAGTGGAATCAAACCGCACGTCTTTGGGTTGGCAGAACAACTCCTTACTACTAGACCACTGGAGCTCAAAATGGCCACCTTGGACATTGTCTTTGCTGTGGGACTGTAATTCTCTAACTGCTATGATGTGCACAGAGTAATTTTCCAATCTGTCAAATGCTGTGTCTGGCTCTCTGTGTGTCTATTGGGCTTTCAGTGGTTTATTTTTCAGAGTAGATCACCAGGCCTTTCTTTCAAGTTATGTCTGCAAGGTTCAAAGGGCCAAACTTTCACTTAAATGCTGGTCAGATTCACAATATCAAAAGATTCTTCTCTGCCTGTTATTTACTTTTTTATCTGGGCATGCGTCTCATCTACTAAATTTCATTTACAGAACTCATGTCGTATATGGTCAGACTCTTTCCCTGAACTTGGTGGATTCTCTTTGGGGCTCACCAGCCTTCCTCCATACTATGCTTCTGCTTCTCATAAAGCCCACTTTGGTTGCACAGTCACCTTTGGGTCTGCACGTACCTTCAGCCAAACTCGAGTTCAGCTTGGGTGCTTTTCCTGCCTTTTTAAGATGAACTTCTCCTATCTCTGCTTCCACCTGGAAAAGCTGATTTTACAGTTTTAATTCCCAGGTCTACCTCATTTACCTTATTTTAAATTGTCTTCTCCATGCCCCAAAGGTCCACTACACTATTCTCCCCGTCTGCTGAGAGTCAGAGCAGTGAAGTGCATGCCCGGAACACAACCAAGTCTTCTGACTTCAAGTCCAGCATTTCTCCAAGGTTTCAGCAATACTTGTGAAGTTCAAAGTGTTTGCACTTGGGCAACTTGATTTGATTGTAGGTTGCAAATGTGGTAAATATCTTCTGGCAATGCCTGAGCACCACTAGAGTCTCAGTGCAAGCTGGCTGATTGGCCTCTACTCATTACTACTACCTGCCCCTTTCTTCTCTGCTGGACCAGAGCAAACTCTGAGGCTTCCCTTTTCTTTCCTAGGCAGCTCCTGAGTACTTTTCAAGCAGATACTGCCCCTTCCACCCTGAAATCTTTCTCTGCTTGGCTCTGGAATCCTTATTTAGCCACATTTCTTGTCTGTACATAGAAACTTTCCTCCATGTAATGCCCCCAACAGTACTTATAATCACCTCTCCTGAGACCCAATCCGCACCATAATCTCGTATCTAACACTGTTGTCCTCCATTCCTTCTGTCTCCTGCACTTTGCTCTTGTGCTGGGCCCAGCTTTCCCCCTCAGCACAGGCCATTTCCCCAAACAGGCCAGATTAGCTGGATTCCTCCCTCCCCCTCGATAATCTGAAAGTGCCCTTTTCTCTGCCTCTTATTTACTTTTTTCTCTGGGAGCATATCCCATTATTATTAAATCTCATTTACACAGACCTCAGCCCCGGTGTGTGATTTCTCAGCTTTCAGATAGTTTGAAACCTCTTTTCTGCCCCCAAATTGCAAGCAGACATTAGTAAGCAACAGAGCTTCTCTGATAATCAAATTAGACAAGTGGGACTCTGCTTTTATTTTCTTCTTAATCACTGGGCGTGATAGTAATAATGTCAGCTCAGATACTTGGGCGACGTGCACCACCCTCCATGTTGGTGGTTGTATTGTTTTGAAACTAGACCTATACAGTACTTTGGCATAATCCCACAATCAAGGAGTACAAACTATGTTCTCATCCAGACATGGTTAGAATGTTGATTGTGGACAATGTCAACAGCTTCAAGCCTGGGTGAAGTTCATAATTGGATGGCAGTATATCATGCAGGGCCTTTTTAAAAAAAAAAAAATTCTTAACACTACCTGGTAATGAGTTTGTGCCCTGCAGCTAAGAGGCTTGATAGCCCTTGACATTTTCTCTTCCTTCAAGAGAGGCTGCAGCTGTTATTCTGTTCTTTGCTAGTGGATGACGCAGCCTAGACAGGAGTAACAGGAAGGCCAGCTGCCACCCCCTTTCATTCCTTAGGCGACCTTGGCCAAGTCACTTCTCTTGGGTTTTCGAATAAGGACTCTGGTCTCCAACCCTCCCCAAAGGGATGTTGAGGGACAATGAGATCATGTTTCTGGAGCACTCGAAGTCACTTAGCATGAGGATGTTATGCGAGCGGTGAAGAGGCTTTAGAAACACAGTGATAAATGCACTGTGAAGTTAACAATTGTGAAACCTTGACGATGAAGTGAATCTTCTTTGGACCATCCAGCTACCTAAGTAGCAAAATGGTTAAGTGTTGGAATGCTGACCAAAAATTTCAGACCTGCCGGGTATTCCTCAAGAGAAAGGACTCAATCTGCTTCCAGAAAGATTTTTGTTATTGTTGTGTGCCGTCAAGGTGGAACTGACTCATAGCTGACCCCCCCAGCAGATTTTCAGAGGATGTAAACTGCACAGGAGGAGAGTGCTTTTCTTCCTCCTGTGGAGAAATTAGTGGATTTAAACCACCTGCCTTAGGGTTGGCAGCACAGTTTCTAACCATGAGATTATCAGAGCTCCCTCCCATAAAGATTGTTGTTGTTATTGTGTGTGTTTTCGTGTCTCCGGTGGCCCAATGTACAGCAGCTCTAAAGTCTGCTGTGTCCTGAGCCAGTCTCACTACTTCCAACACACGAACCGCCATTGCCCCAGTTACTTTATCAATCTATCTCATTCAGGGTCTTTCTCTCCTATGCTGTCCCTCCACCCTTCCAAGCATAATCTTCTCCAAGGATTTGTCTCTTTTGGCCATGTGCTTAAAGTATGTGAGAAGGAGCTTCAAAGTTCTAGCCTCCAAACTTGGTTTCACCCTCTCCAAGACAGACCTATTCATTTTGGGTTTTTTTTGACAGTCCATGGTATGTTCAAGACTCATCTCCAGCACTACAACTTGAAGGCATGGATTCTTCCTCCATCATCATTGGTCATTGTCTAGCTCTCTGATCCTTAGCAAGTAATTATGAAGACCATGGCCTAGATTAGGTGCACCTTAGCCTCTAGACTGACTTTGTTGCTTTTCAGTACTCTGGAGAGGTCCCAGACAGCAGATTTTACCAAATCAATTTGTCTTTTGATTTCCTGACTGCTGGTGCTAAACCATATGGAACATTTTACTCTTTGCGGTCAACCAGGTAGCTGCGAGTTGGGATTGACTTGATGATACACCTCAGTAACAACCTCTGGGGCACATGGTTTCCACTGAACAAGTAACATGAAGTTTGGTGCTTCGAATGCTCTAATCGTGTAGGAAGAAAGGTCTGGATATCTGCTTCCCTTGTGATTAAAAAACTCACAGTCATCGAGTGAGTTCTACCTCCTCGTTAGCCTCCAGCATGTTTTCAAGCCTGTTCAGTTTGGCAGGTGAGAATTCTACCACCAAACCACCAATGTGAGGCTGTCCATTTTGATGGGAAGAGACAGCTCATCTTTCTCCTTCATCTTTCTCCCTCTTTCCCAATGATGAATTTGAGCTACTGACAACTCTCAGTCTTTGGTTAATAGTTCCACTTGCTACAGACCACACTGTCAGAGTTCCCTCACGGATTACATAAAAAGTCTATGGAATTCACTGCTTGTCTGTAGCACATGAGGTCACCATGAGTCAGAATCAATTTAAAAGCAACGGATTTGCTTTTTACCTAATTGGGAACTCTGGTGGTCTAGTGGTGAAGAGTGGTGCTGCCAACCTGAAAGCATGTGATTTGCATCCACCAGCTGCTCCTGAGGAGAGATGGGTAATCTTCTCGCATTTGATGTATACAGTCTTTGAAAACCATGGGGCCTCAGTTATGAGTTAGTTTCAAATTAACAGCTCATAAGAACAATAGGCTTAGACCTTCAGCTTTCTGCTGTGCTGGTAAAATCAAGTAGTCAGGTAGGAAGCCAGAGGCTCGAGAGGGCATCTCTCCACTGAAGTGTTTAGGAAAGGAATATGAGGGAGAGGCAGGCTCTGAGTGTATGCAAAATGGCACTATCTTACATTTACGCTGCTGTAGTAGGTGGAGACTGCACTAGATTTGCAAGGGGGCTATCTGGATAGTTGCAATTTGTTGTTGCCTTTGGGTGAGTATTTTAAGCTGAATCTCATTTTCTTGCATGAAAAATGATAATACCTCACAGAAGTGTTTCCAAGTATAGGGACGAAGAATGGAAAGAATAATAAAACAGTAGTGTGCTGATAATTGGGTTTCCAGGGGGAAATAAAGTGAAACAAAAACATCAATATGTAGTATCTACCAATTTCTATAGTGCAAATATTTCCACTATGACTGACTTCAAGCTTCTAATGGTGAAAGAAAGGAATACCGATGGTATAGTGCTAAGCATTTGACTTTTTTTTTTAGATTTAATGAAAATTTATAAAGAACTGGGATTTCCATTCATTCATTATTGCACATTTTCCTCCCTGTCCCCTCCCAGTTCACTTTTTTCTTTGGGGAAAAAAGTTCTTTCATTGTTATACAGTCCTCTCTTACTTGCCCTGAACCACTAGTGCCCATCAACAAATGAATAGATAGAGAGCTATGGTTTATTCACACAATGGAATATTATGCAATACTGAAAAATAAAGAACTCATGTAATAGTATACAAAATGGTGACCATGGAGGACATTATGCTCAGTGAAGTATCTCAGTCACGAAAAGACAAATACTGGATAATGCCACTGTTATAGAACAGGACTGATATGGGGGTTGGGGGGAAACAGAAAAGAGGGGATAAATAATGTACACTGCATAGAAACATATGAGGGAGACGACTGTATAAAAGCAATATATAATTAGGTATTATTGTCATGACAAGAGTCCAGAAAAATCATTTGAATTTTAATGAAAAAAGTCACTGGTCTATACTCACCAGTGACTCTGCAAGAGAAAGATGTGACAATTACTTCTGTAGAAATTCAAGCCCTGTGTACCCGTGGGCAAGTTCTATTCTGTCCTATTGGGTCATTGTGAGTCCGAGTAGACTTGATGGCAATGGGTTTGGCTTTTGTATCTTCAAAGTGTAACAAAGAACTCTAGTAGTACAGTGGTTAAACACTCACTTGCTAATCAAAAGTTCGAACCCACCTGATGGTCTGAAGGAGAAGATGCGGCAGTCCATTTCCATAAAGATCTATAGCATTGAAAAGCCTATGCGGCACTTCTATACTGTCCTATAGGGTCACCATAAGTCAGAATACAGTTGACTACAAGGAGTTAACGGGTTTCCAACTAACTTACAAGACTCCTGAACTTTTAACAATTGGCTTCAGCATCCCATAAGTACTCTTTAGTAAGTAACTTGCATGTACTAGATTATTACACATGTGATTTCAACTCATCTTCACAATCTTTCCTTGAAGTTGTTGTTGTTGTTGTTGTGTGCCCTCATGTAGAGTATGACTCATAGAGACCACATAAATAAAAGATCTGAAAACTGCCCTAGCCTATGCTGTCTTCCTCATCTCTGATACATTTGATGCACCTATTGCTGCAGTCATAGTGTCAATCCATCTCACTGAAGGTCTTCATCTCTTTTGCTGACCCTCCACCTTTCCAAGCATGATGTTCCTCTCTAAGAATAGCCTTTCCTAACAACATGCTCTAAGTATGAGAGATGAAGCTTAGCTTCGCCATCCTTGTCTCTAAAAAGTACTCTGGTTGCACTTTCTCCAAGATATAGCTATTTATTCTTTTTGCAGTTCATGGGATAGTCAGCACTCTTCTTCAACACCACAACTCAAAGGCATTGATTCTACTGTCATCCTTATTCATTGTCCAGCTCTTTGGCAGTCAGAGAATGCAGTATTGGTGGCAGTACTGGCTGGACTATTCTGTCCTGTGTGGTCATTGTGAGTCCAAGTAGACTTGATGGCAATGGGTTTGGTACATTTAATTTTGTACATTCGATAATTTATCACAAATATATTTTTCAAAACACTACAAAAGATTACTTAGCACATAGACTTCATCTGATAGACTGTACAGGAACCAGATTGGCTACATCCTCTCTAATAATCAATCCAGATTTCTAAATGAAGAAACTGAGGTTCCGAGGTACGAAGTGGCTTGTGTGAGTATTAGGGTAAGTGATGGAGTCGGGATTTGAGTCTAGGTTGACTGATGTTACATCTATGATCATTCCACCATGCTCAGCTGAATGAGCATGGTTGTAGCATATTCCATAAACTAAAGTAAGTTATTCCTATATCTGAAATGTGGGTATCCTGGATTCTCACCTCTTTTGTTTTCTAGGATCCCTTCTGGACTTTTCAGATCTATTAGGAATGTGACTACACTGTTGACTTTTTTTCTTTTTCTCCTGGTCAACAACCTGTCCAGGGGAAGAACATCTGCTTCCACTTCTCTATTGGAAACATTTACAAATTTTTATCAAAGAAGGATAGTGTGAAAATCATCCTGGGAGGCTATTATAATTAAGCCTGAGAAATGAGGCAGACCAGAATTTGGCCAAATCCCAATGTAATGCTATCCCCCAAAGGGGAAAAGAGCATTCCTTTTGAGATGGTGTTAATTATTATTATTTTTTTTAACACTGAGCATCCAACTTGAAGCTGAATTCTACAGAGGAGAACTTTGTGCACTCTGAACACTACTTAGTAGCTTTTTCTTTCTCATAGCCCAGCCCTTTCCACCCCAGGCTTGTATCAGCAGGTCACCTGTTGTATGCATGACCCCCAACCCCTAAGGAGCATTCTAGTGGGTTCTTGGGAAATACAAATAGTGAACGTGCTTGGCCACTAACAAAAAGGTTGGAGATTCAATTCCATCTAAAGATTCTCTGAAAGAAAGTTCTGACAATCTATTTTTAAAAGTCAGTCACTGAAAACCTCAAAGGACACCTTTTTACTCTGCCATGCACATGGTCACCATAAGTAGAGATCAGCTTGGTGGCAATTGGTTAAGAAATCAAGTACTGTCTTAATTGGGCAAATTTGCTGCCAAGTACTTCTTTAAAATGCTAAAGAGCAAGGATGACCCTTTAAAGACAAAGGTGCACCTGATCCTAGCCGTGGTACTGTCAATTGCGTACTATACACTTTAAAGCTGGATAATGAATAAGGAAGACTGAAGAAGAATTAATGCCTTTAAATTTTGGTGTTGGTGAAAAATATTTAATAAACCATGGGCTACCTGCTGGACAATTACTAAGGATGACAGAAGAAGAATAGATGCCTTCAAGTAGTGGTGCTGAAGAAGAGTCTTGAACATACCATGGACTTCCAAGAAAATAAATTGGCCTGTTTTGGAGAGGGTGAAACCAAGTCTCTCCTTGGAGGCTACAATTTTGAAGCTCCATCTCACATACTTTGAGCACATGGCCAGGAGAGACAGGTCCTTGGAGAAGGATATCATGCTTGGAAGGGTGGAGGGACAGCGGAGGAGAGGAAGACCCTGGATGAGATGGATTGATACAGTATCTGAGGCAATGGAGGTGGTTGTGCTGGAATTAGTGAGATTGGCTCAGGACAGGGCAGGGTGAGGAGCTGCTGTCCATAGGGTCTCTATGGGTCGCAGGCAACTCAATGACACATAACAACAATAAATACTCATATTGTTTGCTTTTTATTTAGAGTCAACAAGATCTTGGGGAGGACCTTTGCATTTAAAAGTCAGTTGTTATATTTTGGAGGAACATTCTTCTTAGTGGCATAGTGCTTGTCTGTCAATATGCTCTACTGAGGTAATCTGGGGCTGCTGTGATGTCGAACCTTGTGCCATTGGGGTGTCAAGTGCCATAACGGTTACCTATGGTGAAAGTGTTTAGTGGAGCTTCCAGTTTAAGCCAGATTTGGAAGCAGGAGTGGCATCCACTTCCTAAGCAACATGCCTCTGGAAACTCTATGAATGTTGAAAAATGACGATAGTTATAGAAAGGCTTCAGGCCTTTTGTTCGTAGTGTCCCTATGAGTTGTGCTCGACTTGATGGCAATCAAATCTTGGAGAAAGTATAGCTAGAGGGCTCCTTAGAAGAAAGGGTGGTGAGACTTTGTCTCATATATTTGGGGTATGTTATCAAAAGATATTAATTCCTTCAGAAGGACATCATGCTTGGAAAAGTAGAGGGCCAGCAAGCTAAAGAAAGACTCTGATTAAGATGGACTGACAAGAGGTCAAGTCACAGAAGAGATTGTGGGGATGGTTTATGGGTTGGAATGTACTTGACAATACCTAACCATAACAACCAAATTAAACAACATTCCTGGTTCAACCTCCTATTTTATTCTGGAAACCCCAATTTGATCTCATCCTTTACATCCAAACTCTGGACAAGAGTTATCTAATTTCTCAGGGCCTGTACTTACTGCAGTTCCACAGAAAGGAATTACTCCAAAATGGTCAGGTGACCAAACCTGGTGACCTCTTCTCTCTTCTTTAGGTTACCTGGTTTCTCTGCAAACTCAACTCAACTTACTGTCATCACGCTGGAACCAACTCACTGCTGACTCTTAACAGATTTGCAGAGGCTATACATAGCACAGGAGAAGATTGCCCATTGCCCATTTTTCTCCCATGGAGCATCTGGTAGATTCAAACTGCCTTTCTCTCGGTTGGCAATACAGCTCCTTACCCATTAGACCAACAAAGCTCCCTTCAGTTTCTCTATAGTATATGGAATAATTGAAAATGTCAACTATTGACTTCTGGAAGCTGTCCTTTCATTCATCTTCTGTGTCAACAATAGTTCTTTTCCTTTTGTTTCATCCACTTCTTCTCAGCAACTATGCGTTTCCCCATTTTCCAAGGTTTGAATGTTGATTTCCTTAGGCTCAGTGTCTTGTTTTCTATTTTCTTTCAATATACTTTCCATAGGGACCCCTTCACTCTAATCTTTATGGTGTTGACGCTTAAGCCTTTTATTCATCCTTGACTATAACTCCACTATCCACATACCCACTTCCTTACAGGGCATCTGTTACACACTCCCTATTTTAACACATCCAAAGTGAAAGTCTTCATATTTTTTCTTCCCATCTCCTTTTCTAGAGCTTCTCATTTCTTCAAATAGCTCTGATACTCATTTTATACCTTGAATCGGTAACATGAGTATTACCCCTTTTCTTACCTCTACTTCCAGTTGTTTATGAGGCTTTTGTAAAAGACTGGTATTTGTCATTTTTGTCTGCTCACTCTCAGGTTGTTGTTGATTGCTGTCAAGTCGAGCATGACTCATAGCGACTCTATGAACAAAAGCCTTAATGACTTTCTATAGCTATCGTTGTTTCTCCATGTTCATAGAGTTTCCATAGGCATGTGGTTTGGGAACTTGATGCCACTCCTCCTTCCAAGTCTGTTTTACAACTGGAGCTCCACCAAACATTGTCTACATTGGGAAACCATTATGGCATTTGACACCCCAATGGCACAAGGTTCAGCATCACAGCAAATCCAGATTACCTCAGTGCAGCAAATTGACAAAAAGTGATGTACAAATTAGAATAACATTCCTCCAAAATATAACAATACTAGTCTCACTTAGCAGTGGTTAGGTGTCGTCAAGTCGAATATGACTCATTGTTCCCTTACCCTTTTGGGAGGTTCTCACAACGAATGGGAGGCAGGGCTCTTTCTTTCCACATGGAAACTGAAGCAGAGTGATATTCTATTCCTTAGCTTCCTGGCAATCAGAGTATGGGTTTATGACCAAAGTTCACTTGCTTAAAGTTTCCGGAGCCTTTCAAGCAATACAAAGAAACAGGAGCCAGATGAGAATTCATTCTGATGACGATGATGACAATGGCTAGCTTTCAGAAGGTAGATGTGGCGAGGGTGGCAGTCATGGCCTCTGGCTTTCAGAGCTGGTGCCACAGCAGCCTGTCCAATAGCAGGCCTGTTCATCTCAGGCCATTCCTAGTGCTGATTATCTTGGCTGCTTCATCTTTCTTGGCTCCTGCCAGATTTTAAAATAAAATTCTCTAGTCCTTCCAATGAGTTTTGTAAACACCCAATGTTCCTTTCCTTAAATACCTTTTCTCCTCAAATCAAGAGTTTCCTTGCTTGCAAGAACTCAGATTGATAAATCTTGTTGATTCAACTTTTAATGTACTTCTTGACTCTGCCATTTTTCTCTCTTCCTGTGATGCAGACTACCAGCTGGACCTCAGGACCTATTGCTCTCATCTTTCTTTTGGTAATGTTGTGATTAGGTGCTGCTGAATTGAAACTGGCCCATAGTTGATCTTTCAGTGGGTTTTTAGAGGTTAAATCACACAGGAGGGGATTGGCCATCTTTTTTCCTGCAGAGTCATTGGTGGATTCGAACCGCATGCCTTTGGGATTGCAGCGCAGCTTCTTACTACTAGGCCCCCAGAGCTCCCCTTTAGGAGTTTGGTTTTGATTTTTTGTTTCTGTTTTTTTTTAATTTAACCCCTTAAGTCTCACAGGGCTCATGGCTATGCAGCTAGGCTCTCTGTTTCGCAGCCTTCATTGGAGTAAGTATGAGCAGAGGTGATGGGTGTACCACTTCAGCTTGACAAAGCTGTTTGCTCTGGACTTACTTCACTCCCTTGCAGATGGCTGCATAATGGCAGCAATGATAGCCTTGGAACCGCAGTCGGCTTGCATGTTGAAGCAGACAGAACAGAACTGTTCCCTGGGCCCTTGGATAATTTTATAGAACAGAGCATTTTGCACACCCTCAGCCAATCACCTATCTTTGGTCTGTACTATAAGAAAGAAAACAAAATATAACATTTCTGTTTCCTTTAATCAACTACAGTCTATGACTTTGGGTCTTCTTCTTATGTTGTTGCTGTTAGGTGCCATCCAGCTGACTTGATCCCATGAACAGGATCGCTGAGCTGTGCCTTATCCTGTGCCATCTTCATCATCCCTGATATGCTGGAGCCCGTTTTTACAGTCACCTTGTCGAAGGTCTTACTCATCAAGTTTCGTATGTAGATCACCTAATACACAATGCTACCTCATTAACCACACCCTTATATGGGGCTCTCTGACTTCTCACCAAAACTATTCTACAGCATCTTGAGTTTTTTCACTCTGTCTAGTTTTCCCCTGGCCTACCAATTAATCCTTTACATTTCTTGCTGAAGGGATATATCTAACATCCAGAATCTGCTTGGTAAAACGCTCTGTCATCATTCAAGTGTCCAAGATTTTTATGTAAAGACATGGTGCCCATAAGATCTGTCAGTCTACTCCTTTGATTACCCTTAGGCACTTGCTGCTCAAGTTGTTCCTTAAGACACCCTGAAGCTCTGGGACTGTGGACGAGGCTATTTTTCTGACTTGTAGGTCTTTGTGTGTATGTCTTCTCACTCCTAAATGCTTTCTATGTCCGTCTGCCCAACTATCTTAAATTTTTTTTATTGGTTTTCATTCAGTCATTCATATACACTTTGTTTTCTAAACTAAAACAATTGTATATTGCCATTATTTCCTTCATCTTATCTTGCTATACCCTCTCTTTTGTTTCACCTTGTTGTTGTTGTTGTTGTTGTTGTTATGGGCCGTCGAGTCACTTGCGACTCATAGCGACCCTATGTACAACATCCCTAAACTCTGTTCTGTCCTGTGCCAATCTCATTGTCTCCGACACACTCATCCTGATTACCCCAGTCACTGAATCAATCCATCTCCTAGAAGGCCTTCCCCTCCTGCGCCTGCCCTCCACCCTCCCAAGCATGATGTCCTTCTCCAAGGACTGGTCTCTCCTTACAACATGACCAAAGTATGTCAGGCAAAGCCTCAGAATCCTTGCGTCCAAGGAACAGCCTGGTTGAACCCTCTCCAGGATGAATCTGTTTACCCATCCTTAATCTCTACTCCCTCTCTTGTTCCTTTCTCAAGTCTCCTCTCCAGTGTCCTTCCTCTGAAAAGCTTCCTGGCCCTTGCCCCATCCCAAGCTGGGTTTGTGGCTCCTCTGTTTGTGCTCTGACCATTCCTCGTGAGTCCTGATTAACACTCAGTACCAGACCGGTGGCCTAGTAGCAAGACACTTTGCTGCAATCCCAAAGGTATGTGGTTCGAATTCATCAGCTGTTCTGTGGAAGAAGGATGGACAATCTCCTCCTGTACAATTAATTGCCTCTGAAAACCCACCAGAGGGCCAGCTGTGGGACAGTTTTGACTCAATGGTACACAACACCACCACCACTAAACAAAAAACTCCCCAAACCTACTGCCACCAAGTCAATACCTACTCATCATGACTCTGTAGGACAGAGGAGAATTGCCTCCTCATGGGATTTCCAAGCCTGTAAGTCTCTCTGGAAGCAGGCTGCCATGTTTTTATCTTTGAGAGAAGCTGGTGGGTTTGAAATGCTGACCAATTGGTCAGCAATCAAGCACTTAACCACTGTGCCACCAGGGCTCAAGCATTTAGCCACTCACTAAATGGATTATAACTGTTTATTTGCCTGCTAGGTGGGGCTGCTCTCAGAGCTTGAGAAGCCAACTGTTATCACTGCCAGCTGTCCTTTTCTCACAACCAGCCCACCTCCTTGTGCGGGAGAAAGAGCTATGCTTCTCCACAAGGACTTTGCCCCTGAGAAGGGCAGCAGCTGTGCTGACCACCAAGGTGAGTCTTATTCTCTGTCCCAGTGTCTTAATGACAGCCAGATCTTGTGCACTCTTTCCATCTTCCAGTGAGCTCAGCTTTCACCACTTAGGCTTTGTAAACAGAAGCTGACTGACTGGCAAGTCACTGCTGGACTGAGATTCTAGTGCTCAGTGCTCAGCACTCAGCCACTGCCCACTGAAGTCCTCAACACATAGATGACAGCAGCACGGATCTTGGGCAGTGCACGGAAGGACAGGGAGACAGGACAGAGGGCAATGTTTGGTTTGGTGCCTTCAGATCCCAGTGTTAGTCCACTAGGCAGTGCCTAAAGCCTGCTTAAGTGAAGGTGTGAGCCAAATGTGGACCAGGGACTGTTGTTTCCTGACTGCTGCTCAAAACCACCAACAAATCGGTAAATCAAATCCTGATTTGTAGTATTTGCCATTTCTGTGGGGCAAATACTCCCATTATGGCCACATTCAGGCCATCAACGTGACACTATCGAGTACTGAGTTGGGAAGAGGCAGGCAGATTCACATAATTACATGGTATTTCCACCATAATACAGAATTGCAACAATAGATGCAGATAACCTCAAGAGCTTCAGTAGATAACCTTTGTGGTGAAATGCAGTAAAATAATAAGGAAATGGAGAGAATTGACTGTCTTTATTTTTATTATTTAAAAACTTGTAGAAATATCCCTCCTTTGCCCAACTTTATCTCACACATTTTGGGCATGTAGTCAGAAGGCATCAGTTCTTGGAAAAAGAATTCTACTTGGAGAGGAGGGTCAGCAAAAGAAAGACCTTCACCAAGATGTGTTGATATAATGACTGCAGCAATGGTCTGGTGTGTGGCAGAGACCGTGAAGATGGCACAAGAGAGGACAAGGTTTCATTCAATCTGTTGTTCATAGGGTCACTGAGCCATGTCAACTTGACGGCCACTAAGAAAACCAGCACTCCAAACTATACCTCTCTATGACGTTGTCTTTTCATGTATTTCAACTGAAACAACAGCCTATTACAACAGACTAAATGCAGATGCAGGTATACAGCGATCGTCCATTAAGCTAGATAAGAAAAACACTTGTGAAAATGGAAAATGGCTGTTTTTATCACTATATTAAATCACTTATTATAAAAATAGTTATTTAATGAAATAATCTTACTTGTATTAACAAATATTGTATCATTGGAAGCAGGAGTGGCATCCACTTCCTAAATAACATGCCACTGGAAACTCTATGAACTTTGATAAATGTCAGTAGTTGTAGAGGGGCTTCAGGCCTTACATTCATAGTGTTGCTCTGAGTCATGCTTGACTCGAAGGCAATCAACAACACAATATTATTACTATTTTAAAATTAATTAAGCAAGCATTTAAATATTTCTTCATTTTCTCTTGTAATGGCATAAATGTCAATAGATGCAGTTCACATAACATAGTACACTTTGGGACCTCCAATAATTATTTAGAATATAATTCTCTCTTTGTAGTTGAGAGCCAACTCATAGCTGACTCATTAGGTTATGAGGCTGTAAATAGCACAGGAAGAGATTTCCCACATTCTCCTCCCCTCCAATTCTCCATTCTTACCCCCACTCCTACTTCTGTCCTCTAGGAACCACTGGTGGATTCGAACCAGCAACACTCTCTTTGGGGCAGCAACACAACTCCCTACAGATTACGCCACCAGAATTCCCTTAAGAATATGAAGATTTTGGTAAAGCAAGGTAAATAACTACATTGTACAACCAAAATTGATGTTATAAGACTAAGAGTATATGAGTGACTGAATAAAAACCAAGTTTTAAAAGAGAAAATAAAGGAGTCTGAAACCAAAAAGATAGAGAACTACTGCTTCAAAGTTTCAGTTGCTGATTGAATTTTCAGTTGCTGAGCTCGGCCTAAGGAAGCTCTGGTGGCCTAGTCCAGGGAGAGTTGCAATGCAAACCCCAAACTGCTCTCTGATGGTTCAAATCTAACAGTGCCTTCACAGGAGAGAGAAGGGCCATCTCCTGTGTAATTTGCATTCTTGGAAACTCTGTGGAGGATCAATTATGAGGCTGTTTTAGTGGAAGTCAATGAGCCATTTGTGGTGTTTTGTGGGTTTGTTTGTTTAGAGTTTGGCCTAAAAGGAATCCGCTAATCGTGACTGACTGCTGAACTAAAGGTTGGCAGTTTGAATCCACCAACCCAAACCCTCTGACAGAGCAATGTGGGTTTTTCTGAAGAGATTTGTAGCCTCAAAAGCCAGATGGAGGGTCACTATTACTTGGAATTGACTCAGGGCAGTGGGCTTGGCGATTGGCCTAATTGACCCAAACATTTCATTTTGGGGTGATCACTAGGTCATCTCTACCTTCTCATATTCAGAATGTCCTGCTGCCTGCTGAAGCTGGCCTGGCCTCAAAGTGACTTTGTGCAAATGACTTTTTATTCTGAGCCTCAATTACTCTGTTTAAAAAATGGGTATTAAGGCTTTGGAGTGTGTTCTCCATTTTTAAAGCAGCAAATCCAGGTTGCCCAATGCACCGTCGTATCTTGTGTTCAGTTTACAGACTTGCTTGACGGTTTTTAAGAGGATCCAGAATAACTTTCTTTGTGGATAATGAGAGCAGGAAAGGCGAAATCGAGCCTGCTAACCATCCACTGCTACATTGGTTGTTAGCATAGAGGAACTGAGCACATAGGTAGTGAGGGGTGTTCAATGAGCAGAAGAAAACAACAGCCATTTCCCAAGGGGAAAGGTGGCCACATGCTTCCGTAAAGATGTACAGACTTGGAAAAATCTATTGGCTTGTTCCACTAAGTCACTATGAGTTGGACTTGACTTGATAGTTGGGGGTTTGAGGGGTAGTTTGGTACTTTCTTGGACGTCGGTGAAGAAAGAAATCCTGCAAGTCAGGGAGATAATTGGGACCATCGAGGTAACAGCACAACTCTCTCTATATATGGCAACAGAGCTCCTATGATGAAATAAGCAGGAGGGATCCTTGCGAATGTCAACCCTCTGAGGACAGGGACCTTCCTAATACTATCCACCATTGCGTTCCAGCACTCGGAATGATATGTTTGTAAAGGTTCACACAAGTAAAGGTTCAGAGATAGTGAATGAATATGCATTTAAAGCTAAGTGCATAGTTGGGGGGGGCATAAAAAAAAGGACAGGAATTTATGTCTAAGAGAAAGGATCTTTTCTTTTTTCATCTTTTAATTTTCCCTGTTTACTTAATAAATAGGTTTTATATAGTTACGCTAGGGAAAAGAAAACAAGCTTCTACAAAGCCTGAGTTTAAATTTGGCTTAGCTATGGCTGTGTGATCATGGGTAAATCATGTCTCCCTGTGCCTCAGTTTCCTCTCCCATAACTGTTGTTGTTGTTGTTAAGTGCCATTGAGTCGCAGGCGAATCATAGCGACCCTATGAAGGAGAGTCCTTGACGCTTGGGTGCCTTTCATCCTCTCTCCAGGTTCATAGGGTTTCTGGAGGCGAGCTATTACGGAAGTGGATGCCACTCCTCCTTCCACGTCCCATAATAGTAGCATTATTATTATTACTATCGTTAGTAGTAGTAGTAGTAGTCATAGTAGTAGTAATAAGGTTATACCCTCCTAATCGTGTTCTTTTGAAGATTAAATAAGATTGTATGCCTGCACCCAGTGCTAGAAGCATAGAAGAACTTATTCAAATTAGACTATTACTTTTTTTAAAAAAACCCTTTTTGGTGTAATATGGGTGAACACTTACATAGAACAAAGGATTTCTACTTAACAATTCACCCACGTTTTATTTTGTACCTTTCATTGCAGTCGCCACAACGTAACTGCAGCAATCTTCCCCTGCCCTCCCTGTGTTTGCTATTTCCATTAGAATGGTCAACCACACACAAGTAAAAGGACAGAGATAAAGCTCAAAAGGCAAGGGAGACATCAGAAAGGTAGACTATTCTTTGTTAGTGTTTGCATACTGATCATGCTTTGGTATTTCAGGCATTACCTTGAGACTTGACTTGAAGGCTTTTCAGGGAAGAGCTGGTGGGCAGGGATGAGGGGTTGGAGAAGAGCCCTGGACTGGGAACTGGTTGACCTGCCACTGGCAGGTGGAATGACCTCATGCAGGGTGCTGCCTTCTCACAGCTACTGTCCTTTCTGCCCCACAAAGGCTTTTGTGTAAATCAAAATGACGTGATGGTTAGGTGCCATCCAGGTGTGAGTCATTATTTTTATTACCTAGCAAGTTAAAAAGTGGTCTCCCCAGGCTGTTCTCCGGTCCTTAATAAGGTTACTGCCCGCCTTTGGATGGAACAGAGAGTTCCTTGTCCCTGAAAGCCACCAGGGTCTGGTCACGGGGCAGGTCCTGCAGCCAAGAGTGGCTTTCCTGCCAGGCCAGGCGAGGCTCCTGCCTCCAGATAACCCTGGCCTCCCCTTCTCCTGCCCCAGCGCTTCCCACACAGCTGTGGCCTCATTATCCCGGGTGGCTGTGAGCAGCAGAAAGGAGCTTAACCGGGGTAGGCTTTCAAGTGTTCATAATAAAGCTTCAAAGTTCACACCTTCATTAAGATGAGAAGAGTCAGGTCCTCCCCCCACTTCTGTGGGAGCTATTGTTCCCCTCCCATCTGGCTGCAGATTCAAAAGACAAGTGGGATTGGTTTTCTTTGTCCGGACAGCTCTCCTAACCAGAAAGGCTAGACCTGTTTGTTAAGAAGCGAAAGCTTATATCCCGCAGTCCACTTCAGACCCGCTGAGAAGGTTTCACAGCCTCTGGGGAATTGGAACATTTCTCATGGCTGGAAGCCCTGTCTCTGGGAAGCAGGGTGGGACTTGTTCCGTGGGGTCTCTCGAGGGAGTGGACCAAGATGCGGAGCATAGAAGGCCAGGGAGGCTGCTTTCAGAATACCAGGAGAAAGAGCTTTCTGCCAGGTAGTGCTGGGAAATGATCTCGATATGTGGGTCTGTAATGAGCTCCGTGTTAGTGGAGGAGTGCAAGCGCAGGGCACTTAGCTCTTGGCAGGGAAGCTGCAGAAGACACACAGCTCTGGATGGCAACTTGCTGGTATCCAAGCTCCTTCCAGCCTATGCTGGGACTGTATGGCCATATGACCTCTGCTTCTGCATTATAGGAGTCTTCCCAGTTTTTTCTTTTAGATGTTTTGTCTCTCAGGCTTCCAGCCATGGACTTCTTCATGGGTTTTTGGTTGGTTGTTTTTATTTTTTGTTTGTTTGTTTGTTTTTTAAGTCAAATGAGAGCAAAGCAAGCAAGACACCTGGAGCCTCTTGTATTAGTAACGAAGTGTTTGCTTCCTTCGACTCAAAGCACAGGTCCTGAAGGATTGGTTCCACCTTCGTTGTGCCCCCTTCAGGACAGGGCAGAGCTCCCAGAAGCCCTGTCACCAGCTGAGCTGGTTCTCATAAGTAAGACACAGCCTCACTGAAGATCCTTTGTCTGGCATCCTGGGGACAAACCAGAAGGATTTTTTTTCATGAGGTTACTCTCCCTTTGGATGGTTTAGTGATGAGTTGGGGGCAGGAGTGGCTCCAGGAGTAGAAGGCTCTCCTTCCACGCAGGGAGACTTGAGTTCTGTTCCTGGTCCATGCACCTCAAGTGCAGGTACCACTCGTCTGTCCGTGGAGGTTTGTGTGTTGCTCTGATCGAAAAGAGCTTTTCGATTAAGACAGACTGGAAGAGTGGCCTGGGGATCAACTTCTGAAAATCAGCAAACGTAAATAATCTAATCTCATTACGCTTGAGATTGCGGGCCAACTCAACAGTAGTTAACAGAATAAGAGAGCAGAAGTCTAGGTTTTAGGTGATGTAAGAGATGTTTTGGGTTAGGTGGGTGACAAGAAGCAAGCTCAAAAGCAAATGTTTCTCTTCTTACTGAAAGTAGGAAGAGGGTGAAAGGAACATTCATGATGTGTTGGAGGAAAGATGGGTGTTATAAGCAGGACCAGGTATGGGCCACAGCTATGTCATGCCATAGTTGGCAGACTTTGAGTATAGCATCATAACTCTCCAAGGACCAATTTCCTTATCTTTCACCGCACAACAATAACATGCACCCTACAGGGGGATTGTAAGGTTTAATGTGAGATATCCATAGATAGAGGTTCCAGGCATAGAGAGGCCCCTGTTAAGTGGCAATCCCATTGCCCCTGCCATTATATTTAGTGTTTGGTCCTTGAAAAAATGTTATTGGTTCTTTGAGAAAAAAGATTTTTCTATAGTCTATTTCATATTTTAAGACCTAATTTTTATTATTATTATTATTAATTTCAATGAAGATTTACAGAGACTTTGGATTTCCATTCATTCATTGTTGTACTTTTCTCCCCTCCCAGCACCCCCCCCCAGATTACACTCCCCTCTTAGAAAAGTAAAATTCTTTCATTGTTTTACAAACCCTCCCCCAGGTCCACTTCACTACACAACCTTCGCTCTGGACTCCTGTCATAACAAAAATACCTAATCACATATCCCTTTTAAAGAGTTTTCTCCCTCATCTGTTTCAAAGCAGTATACATTATTTAACTCATCTTTCTCAGTCTCCCCCCCAAGCCCAATGCCAGTCCTGTTTTACAACAGTGGCACCATGTAGTATTTGTCCTTTTGTGACTGAGATACTTCACTCAGCATAATGTCCTCCAGGGTCACCCATTTTGATAATATTGCATGAGTTCCTTGTTTTTCAATGCAGCATATTATTCCATTTTGTGAATATACCACAGCTTCTCCATCCATTCATTTGTTGATGGGCACTTAGGTTGTTTCCAACTCCTTGCTATTGTGAACAAAGCCGCGATAAACATGGGTGTGCATATATCTGCTTGGGTGGTGGTTATGGTCTCTTTGGGGTATATTCCCAGTATTGGAATTGCTGGGTCAAATGGCATCTCTATTTGCAACTTTTTGAGAAAGCACCATACCGCCTTCCACAGTGATTGCACCATTTTACACTCCCACCAACAGTGAATAAGGGTTCCAGTTTCTCCACAACCTTGCCAGCATTTTTTGCTTGCTGCTCTGTTAAATTTTGCTATCTTGACTGGCGTGAGTTATCTTATAGTTGTTTTGATTTGCATCTCTCTTAGAGCTAGGGATTTTGAACATTTCTTCTTGTGCTTATTTCATTTTTTAAGTAGCTAAGGATATGATCACAAATGACTCGATGGCACGTAACAACAACAAGAAAAAATATGATTGAAACTGTCCTTTTAAAAAATATATATATATCCTTCCAAAATGATGTTGTTGGGTACCATAGAGCCAGAACCGACCCATCGCCGAGCCTTAGGTGGGATCCAGATGCAGTTAATCACGTGATAGGAGATTGCCCATCCTTCCCCTGCAGAGCAGTTGGTGTCTAACTGCATGCCTTCAGGATTGCAGCACAGCTTCTTGGTCTGCTGGCCTAGTAGTAAAAATGGTTTGAATCTGCTGCCCATGTGATTAACTGCCCCTGAAAATCCACTATATGGTGACCTATGGGTTGTTTCTGACTTAACAGTACTCAACAACAACTCCCAAGATACCTCACCATATGTTCCATATTGTTTGTATAAGAATTTTGAGAGACGAATACTATAGTATTAGAAGCAGGAGTGGCATCTACTTACTAAATAACATGTCTCCAGAAACTATGAATGTGAATAGTTGTAGAGGGTCTTCAGGCCTTTTGTTGTTCATAGGGTCTCTATGAGTCGTGCTCAACTCAAAGGCAATCAACAACATATTATAGTAGTTTATACTAGTTAAAAAAAAGAAACAGACTTATGTTCCAGATATATATTACTCCTTGCATAAAATATGACTATACATATATCAAGGAGCCCTGGTGGCACAGTTAATTATACATTGCGCTGATAACCTCAAGGTCAGCAGTTCGAATCTACTAGCTGTCTGTGAAAGAATAAAGGACAATCTCCTCCATAAATCGTTATTGCCTTGGGAATCTGATGTTGGGTCATCATGAGTCAGAACTGGTTCAAAGGCAGCAGGTTTAGTTTTCAGGTTTTATACCTGTACCATTGTCTCTTGCTCATACATTGTTTCTTGAAACTCTTCTGTGTCAGCCAGTGCTTTTTGGTACTCTGTGTACTACTTCTATCTGCTCTTAATGCTTCTGGAATCATTCAATATTCTGCCCATAGCATCCTCAAGCATTTCAACTCGTGGCTTGAATTTTTTCTTTAGTTCTTTCAGCTTAAGAAATGCTGAGCTAGTTCAGCCCTTTTGATTTTCTGACTCCAGCACTCCTTGCACATTTTATTATAATATTTTGCCTTGTCTTCCTGAGCAGCCCTTTGAAATCTTCTATTCAGCTCCTTAACTTCTTGCAACATTCAGTCTCTTCTCACATCCATTTTGGTCTTTTCTTCTTCTTCCTTCTTAGTAATGACCTTTTGCATTCTTCATGAACAATATTCTTGATATCTTTCCACAGTTTATCTGGTATTCGTTAATGAATTCAAGGCCTCAAACGTATTCCTGAGGAAGTGCAGGCTACTCTGAAGGACTTGGCGAAAAAATAAAGCCCAGGAGTTGATGGAATACCACTTGATGTATTTCAGCACACAGATGCTGCGCTGCATGTGCTCACCAAGTTGTGCCAAGAAATTTAGAGGACAACTGCTTGGCCAACTGGCTGGAAGAGATCCATATTTATTTCCATTCCGAAAAAAAGGTGACCTGACAGAGTGTGGAATTGAACAATATCACCAATATCACACACTAGGAAAATTTTGCTGAAGATTATCCAGAAAAGACTTGAACAGTACATTCAAAGAGAACTACCAGCAATACAAGCTCAGTTTAGAAGAGGTCATGGCGCTAGGGACATTACTGCCAATGAAAACAGAGTACCAAAAGAGGGACTATCTGTGTTTCATTGACTATGCAAAGGAGTTTGTCTGGATACAATAAATTGTGGCTAACCTTGAGGAAAATGGGAGTCTCAGAACACTTGATCATGCTTATACAAAACTATACTTGGACCAAGAAGTAGTCCTCAGAACAGAGCAAGGAAACAGTGCATGGTTCAAAATAAAGAAAAGAGTGTGTCAGGGATGCCTCCTGTCCTGTATCTTTTCAATCTGTATGCAGAATAGATCATTCAGGAAGCCGGGCTTTATGAGGAAGAGTGTGACATCAAGATTGGAGGAAGATTCATTAACAACCTATGATATGCAGATGAAACAACCTTGTTTACTGAAACTGAAGAAGACCTGAAGCACTTGTTGCAAAAGGTCAAGGACTATAGTCTTCAATACGGATTGAAGCTCAACATCAAGAAGACAAAAATTCTCACCACTAGGCCAATTGGCAGCACCATGATAGATGGAGAAGAGATTGAGGTTATTAGCAATTACAGCTTGCTCAGATCCACAATCAATACTCTTAACACCAGCAATCAAGAAATCAAAAGATGAATTGCACTGGGAAAATCTACTATTATGGACCTCTCCAAAGTGATGAAGAGCAACGATGTCAGTTTAGATACAAAGGTGCATCAGATCCAGACCATGGTCTTCTCAATTGCTTGTTATGCTTCAGAGAGTTGGACAATGACTAAGGATGACAGAAGAATAGATGCCTTCGAGTTGTGGTGCTAAAGAAGAGTTTTGAACATACCATGGACTACCAAGAAAACAAATAGGTCTGTTTTGGAGAGGGTGAAACCAACTCTTTCCTTGGAGGCTAGGACTTTGAAGCTCCGCCTCACTTACTTTGGGCACATGGCCAGGAGAGATTGGTCTTGGGAGAAGGACATCATGCTCAGAAGGGTGGATGGACAGTGCAGGAGAGGGAGATCCCAGATGAGATGGATTGATACAGTCACTGGGGCAATGGAGGATGGTGTGTCAGAATTAGTGAGACTGGCTCAAGACAGGGTTCAGAGCTGCAGTACATAGGGTCACTATGCATTGCAGGTAACTCAATGGCACATAACAACAATAACATTCTACGGCATGTTTGGAAGCAGGAGTGGCATCCACTTCCTAAATAACATGCCTTCAGAACCTCTATGCAGTATGATAAATGTCGATAGTTGTAGAAGGCCTTCAGGCCTTTTGTTCATAGGGTCACTATGAGCAGTGCTCAACTTGAAGGCAATCAACAACAACAACAACAACATACCTGTACCAAGAGAATACATAAGCTGACTTGGAAAGATCAAGAAGGCATATTGATAAATTAAAGAGTGAATTGCAAAGCCCACAGTGTAAAATAATTTTTTGAAAAAAAGAACTTTTTGTGTATATGTAGATGTTTGTGTGTGTCAATGCACAGAAAAGGTCCGGAAGGAAACATCTCAAAGCTTTGACAGTAATTTCTGGTGGAGACGTAGGGACATGGAGCAGAATTGAAGCTGTGAAGGGGTTAAAAAAAGTTTAAAAAGTGCTTGTAGTGAAGGGAAGGGGAAGAATTATTTACTTAGACAGCTTTTGTAGGATTTTTAACAATGAGAATGTTTTCATTTTATTACCAGGGTAATTTTTAAAACACAATAAGATGTTAGACCTCTCACCGCTACTTAAAAAAAGAAATGGATACTGAGTAGAAGCCGTTTCACAGATCTAAATAAGTGAGTTCCTCTTTGTCTTCCTTTTCAAGAGGTATGATTGCTAGAATCAGAGGTTGTCAGGAAACTATCTACTTGTATTTGGAGAGGCTGTGCCAAGTGAGTTAGGCAGAATTAATGGTACTATGACCTAGCCATTCATTCATTCATTCATTCATTCACATAACATTTTGGTGTAAGGTCTATCATCTGTTACTCACTGTTCTAGACACCAAGAATAACAAAACAGAAAAAATGATATCTGTATCTTAATAACACTTACATTTGAATGAGGGATATAGGTCATAAGCACCTGTTAGCATGGTGCCTGTGCCATCTAAAGATGAGCATAACAGGATAAGAGGATGCAGAGAGAAAGAGCTGAGAATGGGCTTGGACTGGCTGGTGGAGAGAGGGAAGACTTTTCTGGGTAATATTTGAGTGAATGTCTAAAGACAATGACGGAAAGATGTGCACATTGGAGCCAAAGACGTGGGTGGGGACAAATATGTATGCACAAGGAATGGCAGGAAGCTGCTGGATCTGAAAGGAAAACCAGTCAGAGACTCAATAGAACTGGACTCTTCACAAGAAAGACTAATAACTATATTTTGTGGAGGCCCTGTATTGTTCTGCAAACTTTGGTTATGAGACTCTTGTCTGAGATGTCATTGTCAAATGTTTTTCCCAGTCAAGTAGATCTTCTTTTCACCCTACTGGAAAAAGTTTTTTTATGCACATAGGAACTTTATCTTTAGAAGGTTCCATTCATTGATATGATCCTCTCCTGGCTTTCTGGCTCTATTTTCCAGCCTGTTTGTACCATAGGCTAGGACTTTTAATTTGGTATCATTTTGTCTCTTATGACCTTTATGGTTTAGGGCTTTACCACTAAGTCTCTGATCTACTTTGAATTGAATTTTGTGTATGGTGTAAGATGTGGATCCTGCTTCAGCTCTCTGCAGGTAGAGGTCCAGTTTTGCCACACTCTTTGTTGAAGTGGTTGCTGTTTCCCCATTTAATAGGTTTTGTTTCCTTGTCGAACACTAGCTGACTGTAGGTTGATGGATGGGTTAATTTCTGGGTTCTTGATTCTGTTCCATTGGTCTATGGGTCTGTCATTATCCCAGTACCATGCTATTTTGGTTACTACAGCTGTGAAGTATGGCATATTTTCAGGAAACTGGTTTGGGACAAGAGAAAGAAACTAAGAGCATGTAGTGTAAAATCTAAGAGCTATTGTGATTTTCCAAGTAAGCAATGATGCCAATCTAGGCTATGGTGACAGTAGGAGAGGTGGTGAGAAATGACTGTATACAAAATACCTTTAGAAGATAAGTTGGTAGGACTTTTGATGTGTTGGATTTGAGTTAGGAGAGAAAGACGCTTGAAGATCTCTCTTCACATGCCTGCCAAGCTCCAGAAAAAAGTAGGTTTCCATGACAGAAACTTGATGGATTACAGTGAAGCTCTGTGTAAGTAAAGCATGATACTTTTCAGTGAGATTTTCTGTTCATTTCTCATTCATTCTTCATATTCACTCTCTAAAATAAGAAATGTGGTCTTGCATTGGGCAGATGAAGAGACTGAGGCTTAGAGAGGAGATGTGACTTGCTGATAACCAGACCATTACTACTTAGAGGAATCATATTTTCATTCTATCTAAGTTTATACTCAGTGACCTGTTGGCGGGCGTTGCTGGAACATAGTTCTTTATTAGCAAGTTGTGGAAAGTGGTCTGCAAAAGCTCACAATCAAAGTTCTTTGTGAGGCAGAAGCTGTAGAGAAAAGAGAGCATGCTTGAGGGAGATGGGATTTCAACACCTGGTGTTTGGTCCTCTCAAATGGTAGTTGACAAAGACTCAGGCTAAAGCAGCCTGGAGGGCTATTAGAAACAGGTGTTGGCTGCAGAAATCTCCATAGATGATACAGAGAGATTTCTCCCCACCAGAGCCAGCACAATGCATTGTTTCTTAGGGAGCTGGCTCAGGTTACTTCAAGCCATTCTTTTCAAAGAAGTCTTTTCCTCCCCCTGCCTCTTTTTCTTATTCCTGAATCCCCTGGGGACTGATTCTTACCTACCTGAAAAGATGCTATATTTTTTCTCTCTCCTGGCCAAACCAAGTGGATTCTTCCTTCTTTCTGTTTTTCTAATTTCCCTATGTCATTTGATGCCAGAGACCACTCCTTTCCTCTCATATTCTCCTAGCTCTCCTGGTGTAGTCTACAGGGAGTGATACTCAACTGTTCCTTGAAAGAGAAGTGAGACATCTTCTCTGGTGGAATTTACAACCTCAGTAGCCAACAGGAGGCTCAGCTATGAGTTTGTTTTAATTCTATAGTGAACAAAGAGTGGTGTGCTCTATGCTGCTTCTTTTTTTCCTTTCTGTTACAATAGCATCGAGCTTATTTCAGCAGACTTGGTCACTTCTATGTTGGTCTCTTGCCCCAGGCCAGGATATATATCTTGCTCAGTATTTTCTTCTCATAGAATAGCCTAGTGCTCATTTATATGGTTATATGAATAGAATGCACATTCATACTGCACTTGGTGCTCACCAGCCTGTGCCAGAAATTTGGAATACAGTTAGTTACCTGTCCAGTCTGGAAGAGATCTGTATTTGTTCTCAAGCCCAAGAGAGGTGATCCAACAAAATACAGAAATTGTAGAATATCATTAATATTACACACAAGCAAAATGTTGTGGAAATCATTCAAAACTGCTAGAACAGTACATCAACAGAGAACGGCCAGAAGTCTTGGCTGGATTTAGAAGAGGTCATGGCACCAAAGATATTATTGCCAATGTCAGCTGGGTCTTGGCTGAAAGCAGAAATACCAGAATAATGTTTATTTGTGTTTTATTGACTTTGCAAAGGCATTTGACTGTGTGGATCATAACAAAGTATGGCTAAAATTGAGGAGAATGTGAATTCCAGAACATTTAATTATGCTACACCTAGACCAAGAAGCTTTTGTCTGAACAGAGTAAGGTAACAACACTGCATTGCTTTGAAATTTGGCAAGGTATGCACCAGGGCTCTATCCTTTCTCCGTATCTATTCAGGCTGTATACTGAGCAAATCATTAGAAAAATTGGACTTTATGAAAAAGAGTGTGGCTTTAGGATTGGAGAAAAACTCATTAACAACCTGCATTATGCAGATGACACAACCTTGCTTGTTAAAAGTGAGGAGGACTTTAAAATGCAACTAATCCACCATCAAAAAAAAAAAAAAGTGAGGAGGACTTAAGATGTTTGTTGCACAGGATCAAGGATTACAATCTTCAGTATGGATTGCATTTCAACATCAAGAAGAAAAAAAATCCTCATCTTTGGGTTAATAGGCAACATTATCATGGAGAAAAGATTGAAATTGTCAATTATTTTATCTCGCTTGGATCCACAGTCAACACCTTTGGTACCAGTAATCAGGAGATCAGGAAATGCAAAGTATTGGGTAAGTCAGCTGGCAGGGACTTTTTCAAAGCCTTGAAGAACAATGACATCAGTTTGAAGACTAAGGTGTACCTGATTAAAGCTATAGTCTTTCCAATCACCTGCTATGCATCTAAGAGCAAGGCAATGAATAAGGATTATAGGAGAAAAATGGGTGCCTTTGAATTATGGCATTAGAAAAGAGTGCTGAATGGACTGACAAGAAAACAAAACCAAAACCAAACCAGATATGTCTTGGAGAAAGTTCAACCAGATTGCTCCTTGGAGGCAAAGATGACACAGCTTCATCTCTCATACTTTGACATGTAGGTAGGCAAGGACATTCACTGGAAAGGGACAACAGTCTTAAAACAACGAAGGGTCAGCAAAAGTGGAAATATACTGATATATTATCTGCAGCAATGGACTCAAGTGTGTCGGGATGATATGAATGGCATTTCACAGAGTTCAGATCTGTTGTTCATAGGCTTGTGGTGAGTCATAGTCAACTTGATGACGTTCTACAACTTGCTGTTATTGACAACCACAGCATGAATGGAAATAATAGTTACCTATATAAGGTCGATGCTTCCACCTCACCTACTGGGTAAACCAGCTTGTTTTCTATTGCTCCTGACACTATCAGGTTTGCTCTCTTTTCAGGCAACGCAGTGCTTTATAGTATACATCATACTTTAAACTCACATGGTTGTGTTTGTTATTACTGCAATGTGCTGTGGAGTTAGAATTGACTCACTGGGTTTTCAGAGGCAGTAAATCTCATGATGGAGATTACCCATCTTTCTTTCTCATGGAGTGGCTGGTGCATTCACACTGTGTATCTTTTAAGTTTGCAGTGCAGCTCCTTACCACTAGGCCACCGGAGCTCCCTTAACTGTATTTAGTGTTCATAATCATGCTGTGTAACATATATTACAATTTTCATTTTTCACATAAAAAAACCCCTGAGACTTAAAGAGAAGGGGATGATGATGGTTAGGTAGCCATTGGTGAGAAAACTGACCCATAAACCCATGCCATCTGACTCTTTGAACAATGTTTCTACTAGGTCGTGGTTGCTGTAAAGAGTTGAGGTAGCATGAGGTTGCCTAAGTTTGATTTCTATTAAATTCACAAAAGAGAACAGTCCCAATCAGCAACATCCACAATCTAAAACCAATTCCTTTAGGGTCAGACATGGTCTCTATGCTCTTGCACCTACTTCTCCTAATTCCAACACCAATTGTACTGCTCTAATCCTGTGTTCAAAATATGTTGCAATGGCCACACAAATCTTTTAGGACCAAACTCATGGTTATGGGGTTTATTTAAGGAAGTCCAAAGGTTACAATTCAAATTGGCACCAGGATAAATTTCTCATTCAGGTCAACTTCTCAAATGTGCTTGCAGGTCTTTTGAATTTCAGCTTTGTGGCTTAAGTCAGCATTACAAAGCTCTTTTACTGCTGCCAATTATGATGTCACCCTCCTGTCTTCAAGCAACTTTGGGCAAAGGACCCAGCTCTGACTCTATGGAACAGCTGGCCCAAGTCAGCTCTGTCTCATGTCTGTCATCAGTTTTCTCCTTACGCTGCTGCTGCTCTTGTGTAGATCCCAGTCTGATTGGCACAGGAATCGCAGTTCCTGAAAGTTGCCTACTGCATTCTCGGCTCCTTTTCCTTTACTGGTAGTGAGATTCTCTCTTCTGCTGTTTGCTGTTGTTATTGTTGTTGTTGTTGTTACGTGCTGTAGAGTCGCTTGCGACTCATAGCGACCCTATGTACAACAGCCCTAAACTCTGCTCTGTCCTGTGCCAATCGCACGGTCTCTGACACTCCCATCCCAATTACCCCAATCACTGAATCAATCTACCTCATAGAGGGCCTTCCTCTCCTGCGCTGTCCCTCCACCCTCCCAAGCATGATGTCCTTCTCCAAGGACCGGTCTCTCCTCACAACATGTCCAAAGTATGTTAGATGGAGCTTTAGAATCCTTGCCTCTAAGGAGCCACCCAATTTAATCCTTTCCAGGATGAATCGGTTTGTTTTCCTAGCAGTCCATGGTATTCTCAATACTCTTCTCCAGCACCACAGCTCAAAGGCATCAATTCTCCTTCTATCCTCCTTGATCATTGTCCAACTCTCTGATGCATAACAAGTGATTGCGAAGACCGTGGCCTGTATCAGATGCACCTTAGTCTCCAGAGAGACACCATTGCTCTTCAGTACTTTGGAGAGGTCCCTAACAGCAGACTTTCCCATGGCAATGTGCCTTTTAATTTCCTGGCTGCTGGTGCCAAGAGTGTTGACTATGGAGCCAAGCAAACTAAAGCTGTGAACAATCTCAATCTCTTCACCATCCATCCTGATGCTGCCAATTGGACCAGTGGTGAAAATCTTTGTCTTCTTGACATTGAGCCTCAATCCATATTGGAGGCTGCAGTCCTTGACACTCTGCAGCAGGTGCTTCAGGTCCTCCTCAGTTTCAGCAAGCAGGGTTGTGTCATCTGCATAACTGTGGAAATATACTGATACACTGATATATTATCTGCATAACTCAGATTGTTGATAGATTGTCCACCAATCTTGACCCCACATTTCTCCTCATAGAGCCCAGCCTCCTGGATAATCTGTTCTGCATACAGGTTGAAAAGGTATGGAGATAAGATGCATCCCTGGCATATGCCCTTCCCAATTTTGAACCATGCAGTGTTCCCTTGCTCTGTTCTGAGGACTGTCTCTTGGTCCAAGTATAGATTTTGCATTAGAACAATCAGGTGTTCTGGGATTCCCATTCTTCTCAGAGTCAGCCACAGTTTGTTATGATTCACACAGTCAAACAACAGAACTTAAGTAGTTTAATATAATTATATATCTTTTGAGAAGACATAATTCGACCATGACACATGAAAAATCTTTAAATTAAATGCAATTATTACTTTCTAAAGGCTTCCAGGTTATGTTCTTTATTTGTTTTGATTTTTTTTTAACTTTCTGTAGAAATAACAAAAAGGGCTCTGGTGGAGTAATGGGTAACAAGTCAGGCTTAAATTAAAACATCAGAAGTTTCAATCTACCAGATTTGCATCATTCTCTGTTTCTTTTTCTTTGTTACTAGTGAAATCACCTGCTTACAAACCTGCTCAATTTAAACCTGGTGGTGCTGGGAAACTAACCAATCCCACCGTGAGTCATATATGTGATGCCTATTTCTTTGGGCAAAAGATGGGTGGGCCTCCCATAAAGATCTATAGCTTTGAAAGTCTAATGGAAAATTGCTATAATTTGGAATCAGCTCCACAGCAGTAAGTTGTTGGTTGGTTGTGGGGTTTTTAAAAATAGAAATAATGGCAAGAAAATGTCTTTATAAAGATGTAAACTCAGTATGGTATATTTCTTCTCACATTAGTTTCTTAGATGAATGAACTAGTTTTGCAATATTTGATGTTATTGTTGTTATGTACTGTCAAGTTGACTATGACTCTTACTGACCCAATGAACAATGGCTTTGAAATTTGCTCTATCCTGAGACAGCCTCACCATCTCTACCATATCTGGCCCTATTTCCACAGCCATTGTGTCAGTCTACCTCATCCAGCGTCTTTCTCTTCTGCACTGGCCTCTACTCTTCTAAGCATGATGTTCTTCTTCAGGTACTGGTCCCCCCTGGCAACATGCCAAAGTATGGGAGATGGAGCTTCAAAATCCTTGCTTACAAGGAGCGACCTGGTTTCATCCTCTCCAGGACAAATCAATTTATTCTCTTGGTGGTCCATGGTTTAATACTCTTCTCTAGCACCACAACTCAAAAATATCAATTCTTCTTTTGCTATCCTTATTCATTGTCCAGCTCTCAAATGCATAGCAAGCAATTTACAAGAATATGGCCTGTATACTCTTCTCTATACCTATGATCACATATAGGTATTTTAAAAGTCAGAGTATAATATGAATTTACAGTTTATATTGATACAAAAATGTAGGGAAAATTTAAAATATGACATCTCATTCACTAAAAAAACTATACACACCACATTTTTAACAGAGTCAGAAAGACATTAACATTGCTCTTAAAGAAGTTGAAAGAAAATGTGCTTGAGCTTCTTAAGCACTAGGATTTTCAGAAGTTTTAGTAGAGAATTGGTATTACTAAGAAAATTACTTATATTAGGTTCCAGTACTAAAGACATTGTAGAGAACTCTTAGAGGCCAAACATTCACCCTCCTTTTTAGCAGGCACTCTGGTGGCTTACAGACCAGGAATTACACTGCCAATGAAAAAGTACCTGGTTCGAATCTACCAGATGATCTGTGGAAGAAGGAGGGGCAATGGCCTCTTGAGCAATCTACTGCCTCTGAAAATCTGCTGGAGGGTCAGCTATGGGTCATTTCTGACTCAAAGGATCTCAACAACAATAAGTTCTATAATACGTAGAGCATCTTCTCAAACATGCCACACCTTCCAACTTCCCGGCAAGTAGAAAGTGCCTGCCATACTTAATTTAGAAAGTGTTCCTCAAGATGTCTAAAATGTTACTTATGTAAAATCTTCTAGGAAAGAGTTGATCATGCTGTTCTCTGTGTCCTAAGATACTTTGCATTTACTTCCACATTGTGTGGTGGGTTTTGTTTGATTGCTTTGTTTTTTTAAAGTAATGTTGTACATTTGGATTACTGGCTTCCTCACTGATTTGCCTGGCTCAGCTGTGGATTTCTTAATAGTACAGACTGTGGTTCAATCATATTTGCTTTTTTAAGTGAACTCAGGCTAGGGCTTGTCATTTAATGGATGTATAAAGAATGTCAAGTACATAGATATACACAAATCTGATCATATGGCAAACAAACATTTGTAGGGAGAGAGGAAGTTTACTTAGTTCTGAGGAGATGGTTGAGAAAAGAACCAGTAATTCAAAGATATGGTGCTAAAGGGTCACTCTAGAGTTTATACTTCATTTTGACTGAATTATTGGCTAAATTACTTGAAAGAAAGTGAGGCTATCTGGCAGACCAGGGAAATTTCTTGAAGGAGAATGACCACTGTCCCTCCTTATTCCATTAACTGATTATTATCCAGTTAATAGGACGGAGTTCTGGTGGCTGAAAGGGTAGGGAGCTGTGCTGTCAACCCAAAAATGGACAATTGAAGTCCACTAATCACGGAAAGAGAGTAATCTCCTCCTGTGCAATTTACAGCCTTTGAAAACCTGCTGGAGAGGCAGCTAGGAGTCAGTTCTGACTTGATAGCAATGAGTATTGTAATTATCATATCCAGTTAATAAGGAGTCCTGCTGTACAATAAGTGCTGTACTGTTAACCAGAAGATTGTCAGTTCAAATGCACTAGCCACTCTGAGAAGAGAGAGATAGGCTACCTCCTCTTGCAAAGATTTACAACCTTGGAAGCCTGATAGAATGTCTGGCATGAGTTGAAATTGCCTCAAAGGCAGAGTAGTTGAGTTTATAGTTAGTGGGAATTCTCCGAGGAAGATTATACTAACTAGTCAGCATTTTAATCATAATTTTAGTGAAAGTTAACAGAAAGCATAAGTTATCATTCATTCATTGATACACATTTTCCTCCCTCCTCCTACCCCCAGTTCACTTTGTAATGCATGTCTTGTTCCAGATTGTTTTCACACATAGAATGTTTCATTGACTGTTCCTTTCAGATCTTCCCTTGGCCTATTCCAGTATATTCATTATCTATCCATTCTTTTCCTGCTCTCTCCTATCTCCATTCTATTTTTATTACACAAACAGGTATATGCACATTGATGTTTAGTGTAGCATTATTCACAATGACAAAGATAAAAGCAACTCAAATGCCTATTGACAAATGTATGGATAGAAAGACTGTGATTCATTCACTCAGTAAAATATTGCATAACATTGGGAAACAATGAACTTGTTTTTCGGGTTTTTTGTTTTTTAAAAAACAATGAACTTGTAAAACACTGTACACTTGGATAAACCTGGAAGACATTATGCTGAGTGAAATATTTCATTCACAGAGGATAAATATTGCATAAGACCAATGATTTTTAACTGGATGACCCAAACAAACAACAACAAAAAATCCCCCAAACCTACTACCATTGCATTAATTCTCAAATAAATCAAACTCAAATACAGGTCAGAATTAAAATATAAACCACATGCTGTCTAAGTTTCCAAGCTTGTACCGTCTCTGCTTTGCAACATAGCCTATAATTTAGCACATTGAATTCACACCAAAAATTTCTTTAAATATGTAAAACTAAAATCTCTCCTCTTTGACTTATTAAATAATAGTGTAATTCTAGTTTAACAAAAAAGGGCTCTGACATGTGTTTGTGTTGAAATATGATTCTGGTCTGTGAAATTCCGTCAGTAGATTAATGCATTGCTTCTGATATGAAATGAGGATTGGATGTGTGTGAGCAAATGTCATTGTTGTAATTAATCCCAGTAATGATCTTTTGATTTAGGAACGATTAATATGTAATTAGATAGGTTTAACCGGAAAACATTTTAATTACTTATAATAGGGACACGCAGGGAGTCAGGAGTGGGGTGGAGTAGACAGAAATTAGACAGCAGAGCTAATAATTTGCCTTGTATTTCAGTAATAAAGATCACACTGTTGCTTGCAGTAGCAAAAAATAAAAACCATTTATCATCTATCTGTACAATGAAATACCATGCAATGGATAGAGTATAATGGAACGTGTGCAGTATAAGGGAGTACTATGCAGCCATGTAATAAGTGGTTGTAGATCCTGCATGAAAAGGTAAATTCAAAACATCACTTAGGATAAAAATCAGGTTATAAAGCAGTAGGATTGTGATACTTAAAAAAAAATCTCAGAAAAATCCTTAGAAAGTTACCTACAGATATCTCTGGTGCCAAAATTTGTAAGTGGTTTTCTTTTATCTCCTTTTTAACTCATGAACTATTTCTATATATTCTATGTTCTTGTCAGCTATTGTTGAGTCAGTCTCTGTCTAGTTGTTGTTGTTGTTACGTGCCGCTGAATTCTGAGCTCTGTTCTATCTGGTGCCAACTTTATTGTCTCTGACACACTTACTCCCGTCATCCCAGTCACTGAGTCAATCCATCTCATCAAGGGTCTTCCCCCTCTTGCACTGTCCCTCCACCCACCCAAGCATGATGTCCCTCTCTAAAGAGTGGTTCCTCCTTGCCCTCATGTACAACAGAATCAAATATCTCTCAGCCTTGCACTTATCAGACCATTGTTGTCTATAGGGTATTCATTAGCTACGTAAGTGTTAGCTTTATGTTCATCATGTAGTGAAAATAATCAAGAACATTGGCTCTGATGTCCCACATAATCCTCAGAACAATTAAGGCAGGCACTATTAATTAGCTTAAGCCCAAACCCAGTCAGTAACACAAAAACAAGACTGAAATTTAAATTGTTAGTCTATATACTCAAGATTCTGTTGGCTCCGGTGAGTGATACTCCATGTTACAGCAGGATCTGTGACCCTGTGCACCAGATTCCCCCAGCCCTTTAGCTCCAGCACTTCCCAGACCTCTTCTGGCTTGGAAAGAGCTGGCCTGCTGACAGGGTTAGAAGTGACCACACAGGCTCTGTGATAACCTGTGGGGTATGTGGGGGGCAGGGGGAGGGATGGTGTTGAGCACATATAAGCTACAGCTTGTATTTTTTTGTTCTTATTAAGGCTCTGGAGACAAGAACATGACAACATTTTGGCAGCTGGGACTGTAGCCATGTGTGAGGAGAAAGTGATTTGCATGAGCAATGCAAAACCACCTGGTTTATTGCAACTGACTCTGAACAAGTTAAATGAATCAAATTCCCAGTTGGATCCCAGAAGAAGCTAACTTACACATACACACACATACACCCCCATGCAAAACCCACTCCAGTTCCACACGCATAAACTACTAAAAAGCCTCTTACCCTCTTGTTCTCATGCTATCTGCCTTGATTTTCTTAATGAGCTTCAGTGAATCTTTTTGCTCTGGCAACATTATGGTTGGACTTCTTCTCAACCATACCCCTCCGTGTATATTCTCTAGAAGATGTTTTCAGTTTTGCAAAGGAGCTAGAGGAATAGGCACACTTGTCCTTTCATCGCCAGTAATCACAACTTCTAAGACTGGCCACTGGCCCATCCTACTGGAGATTCTTGAATTCTACTCTCAGTCAACTACATCAGAACCTCTCTAGGCATGACCCGGTGGACTCTTTATCTTCTGAGTACTGAATTCCAGGAACGGACCTCTGCCCAAGACTACAAATGCTGCTTATGGCATCTTGCAGGCCCTCACATCCCCTCAGCCTGCCAGAGCTCCTCATGTCCCCTTGCCAGGCACCATAACACAGGCATCACCCAGCAATGCATTGCTTTGTAGGAAAGGCTAACACCAGGGCTGGGCATGGCGTGGTACAGACTGAGAGAGAAAGTGCTCTGTGTTAGAATGAGCGTCTTCTGGGAAATCTTATAAAGAAGGTCTCAGAGGTAGGAAAGAAAGGAGACTGAAGACCTAATTTCAAAACTCAGGTCAGCAACCAATTTTTGTCATTATGAGTATTTTTGGATGCTTGTCCTTCATTAATTCATTGAACACATATATTA
Organism: Elephantulus edwardii; assembly: GCF_000299155.1. Taxonomy (NCBI): domain Eukaryota; kingdom Metazoa; phylum Chordata; class Mammalia; order Macroscelidea; family Macroscelididae; genus Elephantulus; species Elephantulus edwardii. The sequence goes on along the minus strand of NW_006399802.1, from coordinate 13,638,837 downwards.
AGTCCCTGCCATACGCTAACACTATCCTGTGGAGGGATAGAGTCATTGTGATAGCCGGCTTCCAAGACGGGCTCCAAGGATCGCTGTATTTGTATCTTTAGGGAGTTATGGTGGCCTAGTGGTAAGAAGTTGCACTACAATCCTGAAGACATGTGGTTTGAATCCACCAGCTGCTCTTCAGGAGAAAGAGGGGCAATTTCCTCCCATGTGATTAACAGCCTCTGAAAACCCACTGGAGGGTCAGCTATGGGTCAGTTCTGACTCTATGGTACACAACAACAATAACAACAACAAATGACATGAGACCAAGTTTCATCATTCTTGATTCAATTCTTTGTGACACCCTGTGGCATTTCCTCCAAGTCTAATTTGTTTGTTCTTTTGGCAGTCCATGGCATTTTCAATACTCTGTACCAGCACTCAAGTTCAAAGACATCAACTCTTTGGTTTCCTTATTCATTGTCCAATGTTCAGATGCATTAGAAGCAGTGAAAAATAACACGGTTTGGGTCAGGCACATTTTAGGCTTTAAACTGACATCCTTACTCTTTAATAGTTTGGAGAAGTCCTTGGCAGCAGATTTGTCCAGAGCAACATGTCTTTTGATTTCTTGACTGTGGAAACCATGGATACTGATTGTAGATGCAAGGAAAGTGAAATCATTGAGAGCATGAATATTTTCTCCATATCCCATGCTGCTGCCTATTGGCTAACCTGCAGCACTGACACTAGGTTACTGCACAAATGACTGTGTGTGCCTTCCAAGGCTCAGTCATAAAAGACTGCAGTTTCTGTCTTGCTTTTTCTTGGATTGCGTCCTTCGGGGAAGTGAACTTCCGCCTTGTGAGGATACTGAGCAGGGCCTGCTTGGAGATACTCCCTTAAGGAAGAGCTGAGACCTTCCAACCATTAATAACCAGCACCATGTAAATGGACCATTTGGTGGGTGAGCCCCAACTAAACTTTTGAAGAATTGCCACGAGTCTGCCTGACACAAGAGACCCTAACTCAGAAACAGCTAAGCTGCTTCTGAATTTCTAACCTGTAGAAGCCATAAGATAACGAATGCTGTTGTTGCTGTTATTTGGTGCCATCGAGTTGAGTAGACCTCATAGCATGACCCTATAAACAACAGACCTGAAGCCTGTCCTATTCTTGAGCCTACTGCTGCAGTCAGTCACTGTGTCAATTCAACTTGTTGAGGGTCTTCCTCTCTCTTGCTGACCCTCTACCTTTCCATGCATGATGCTCATCACCAAGGAATAGCCTCTCCTAGCAACATACCCAAAGTGTGAGATGAAGCTTTGTCCTTCTTACCTCCAAGGAGCATTCTGACTACACTTTTGGCGAGATAATAAATGCTTATTATTATAAGCAATCCTATTTCAGAGCAGTTTGTTAAATAGTAATGTGTAAGTAATAGTTTAGTGACCAAGACATTAAAAATCTCTATCCTTATGGTTTCCAGGCCCTGGTGACTTAATGGTAAGAAGCTACATTGCCACCCCAAAGGCACATGGTTTGAATCCACCAGCTGCTGCATGGAAGAAAGATGGGAAATGTCCTCCCATGAGATTCACAGCCTCTGAAAACCTACTGGCTGGAGAATTAGCTATGAGTTGGTTCCAACTCAAAAGTACATAACAACAACAATCTTCATAGTAAGGAGCTCTGGTGATCTAGTGGATAAGGATTTGCACTGTCAACCCAAAAATGGACTGTTCTAATTCACCGATTGCTTTAAGGGAGAAAGATGGGTAACCTCCTGGCATGTGATTTACAACCCCTGAAAATGCTCTGGAGGGTCAGCTATGGGTTGGTTCCAACTCCAAATCACACAATATAACAACAACAGAAAAACCCTTTAAGGTTGGATTGAATGGGGATTAGACAAAGTATACAAAGGAGTAAATAAATGCAGCTTATAATAACTGCTGAGACGGAAAAGGCAGAGCGCTGAGCTGTGGTAAAGTTATGTGATGAAGGAACACTGTCAGAATAGGACAGACAAGGAATGCTCATGACTCCAGCAGACACACAAAAGTAAAGACCCTTGAAGGAGCTGCCATACATCGACAGCAGAGCTGCACGTTACAGGTGCCAGATGGTCTGCTTGACCTTTGCCTCCTACCTCTGATTGTAGCACAGGAGAGAACCTTCTACCTTGTACAAACCACGGCATCTGGAAGGTTTCCTGATGATAGCCTGGTCCTTGACTTACAACCAGAGGCCATGTTGTGAAGCCCTGGGGACTACTGATTGGGGTTGGCCTTTTTTCTGTAACAGCAACAGAAGAGTCATTGGGAGATTTTAAGCATCAAAGCATGATGATCTCATTTATTCTCTAAAAGGTTCACTCTGGCTATTCCCTGGGTCTCTGCTCTCGAGGGCTCAAGTTTCTGAATTGTAAAACAAGAATCTGAGAAAGAATTTTCCACCTGAGGTCATCCTCTCAAACTTTCTTCTTACCACATTAAACATTCCAGTTCTTTTAACCATCCTTTATACCATTAGGACCCTTCACAAGACTGGAGAGTGCCCATGGAATTTATTCACATCTTCTGGAACTGGGAAGACTTCAAAGCCAGCTCAACCCTGCAGTCGTGGTCTGCTCACTGTGGAGAAGGGATGCAGGCCCCTCCATGGAATCGTTTTTGACATATGTAAAATTCTCTCCCTCACCCCAGACAGTAAGTTGTATGATATTATCCTTTGTTAATTTGGAATTGTTTGTTTGTTCTTTGTTTTTCATATCTTCTCTCTACATTTGTCAGCACCATGACAGAGAAGTCCACTGAGGGAATCTCCTCTGAAATGTAGTTGGGGCAAAAGACAGCTCCATATTCCATATATCACTCCCAGAGAGTGGCACCACTTCGGAAAAGTGGCTCCAGAGACCATCTTTGCATTAGAAACATTAAGAACTTGACCTTAGTTTTAAAAGTGAACTGTTGAAGAGTGATGCTTCCGATGGGTCCAAAGCCTGACAGAAATTCTCATACAAAGAATCAATTCTGCCTGGAGTTCAGACAAAAGATCACACTAGCTAATTTAGATAGGACTGATAACGTTCCAACTGGGGTAACAGATACGTGCTTCCAGAAATGGCTTCTTTAGGCAACGAAGCCACAAATGGCTGCCTTCAGAGAGGAAGAGGAAACGGTAGAAAGAGAGAGGAATTTAGGTCAGCCAGAATGGGGCCCCCAAAAAAGTCAAGTTCAGAAATAATTTAGCAGATAGGAATCCAAAGAATATGTGGTTTGCCTGACAAATGACATTCACTTTGAAAGTGAAAATGAAATTGGAGAAAGTAAAATTGCTGCATAATGGGTCTGGGAGACTGAAGAGAAATGATGCCAGGGGAGAAAGGAGTTGTAAAGCCTTCCTAGTTAAGCACAGAATCGCATTGTATGAATTTTGGTCTGTTAAGGGTTAGGTGACGATCTCACAGATAATGGCTTAATCCCAAGCAGCCCCCAAACAACGTTCATTAGCAGAAGGATCCCAAGCACTTGACAAGCGTGTCTGACCAGACCCATGCTGCCTTCTCTCCTTTTGGGTGGAACTTTTTTAGCAGAATCAGATCATTTAATTCAACTGTTAAGTCAGGGAAAGATGAGGGGAAAAAAGACTTTTATCCTGCATGTCAAGGGGCTCAGAGAAGAGCTGAGGGGAATAGGGAGGGGATTAGAGGATGCACAGCAAAACTTAGGAGCTGTGGGGCTGGCCGAATCTCACCCTTGCAAAATAATGATCCTTGGCTGGAGCGCAGCACACATGGATTTGTGCCTGGGGACATCTGGGCTTCATTCCTGGTCTAATGAACGACTCTCTCTGAGACTGTTAGACCAGTCACTTCATCTCTCTGAGACTCATTTTCTCCACTCCCAGGACACATATAATCATATCCATTGACCCCCTTTCTACTTCACAAAGATAAAGAGACACTAGTGTGTTTACACAGTGGTTAACAATTTACAAAGTGCTTTACCAACACTGGCTTCTCCCTTAACCTTCACAATAGCCTTCCAAGATGGCATAATTGGTTCCATTTTATGGATGAGTACACTGAGGCTCAGAAATATTGAATGACTTCTCCAAAGCAAGACCTCAACTAATGAGCCAAAACGAGAATTTAAGTGATCTAAATCCAAATACAGGACTTAAATTTTCAGTGAGCCCACAACCATTTAATAAAGAAGAAAGAAAATGTGTTTCTTTGTGGATGTAACAGTAATAAAAACAATAATAATAAACAACAAATAGTTATTGGGTTGAGACTAACTCCTGGTAACCTCATGTGTGTCAGAGTAGAACTGTGCTCTAAGAGATATTGAATGGCTGATATTTCAGAATAAGATTGCCAGGCCTTTTTTCCAAGGCACTTCTGAGTGAGTGTGACTCTACAACTTTTTGGTTAGCAGCAAGTGCATTAAACATTTGTACAGCCGAGAGGCTCCTTGGGATGTAATGTATTGTCTCAAAGATATTAGGTTTTGGAACAAGCCAACTTGGGTTCGGATTTGAGCTTTGGACTTTTTAGTTGGGTTATTTTGTCTCTTAGCCTTATTATCCTTGTCTATTTAATGGGGATCACATTGTTCTTCAGCCACCAACTTATTTTGGATCCAATGAGACAGAGGATACCATGTCCAGAGCATGGAGTAGCCAGTGCTCAGGGGGTGAAGTTAACCATCACAGGTGACCCTGGAGATGGGTTGCAGGAAAGCTCAATGACAGAGTGCTTAGGATGCCACTCAAGTCAGATGACTTGGCTTTGAATTCCCACTCTCCCCTGTAGTAAGCCTCAGTTTTCTCATCTGTAAAATAGGGCAAATGACAGTGTTTGTTTCATGTCACTCTGGTGAGGATTAAATAGGATAGTTGAGAGAATGCTTGGCAATTGTAGGCACACCAGAATTATTACCTATTGTATTATTGTTGTGGTTGTATTGAGATTTATACTGAAAAGCAAGTAAGCAAAAAAGGTGAGGAAGAAGAGCGAGGGTATTGTCAAAGTGAGAAGGCCCAGAAACCAGCAAAGCCTACGGTGAATCACATGTGAATCTGCAAGGGTCTGAAGAGTGTTTTCTCAGCTCTCCACATCTGGAGCCACGCTTGCATTTCAGAACTACTTTCATCTCAGCGTGTTTGTGATCCCCTGATGCTTTGAAGTGAGTCTTAACTCATCACTCTCCGAATGGCTGCCTGGGAGCCCTGGGGACTGAGTGGTGAAGTGCTTTGCTGCTAACGGAAAGGTCTATAGTTCAAACCCACCAATAACTCCAGGGGAGAAAGACGTGACTGTCTGTGTCTATAAAGATACACGTTGGGAGTCTATGCACAGCTCTGTCCTACAGGGTCACTAAGAGTGGGAATCAACTTGATGGCAATGGATTTGACTTTGTTCATTTACTTGCTGTCATCTTCAGGTCTTCACTTGTCAACTCAATCCACTTCTTTATTTACTCATTCCATCCTGCCCACATTCACACCACCTGTTCATCTTTCTATTCTACAAACACTTCCCAAGTATCTCCTTGGGGTCAGACTCAGTTTATCAGATGTATAAAAATAAATCAGGCATGGCAACAGTATCCCAGAGCCTAGGATGTATTGAGGGAGGTAAGACATGTCTCTAAATTCCAAAGTACAAGAGCAAATGAGGTAACTGTCACTCTAGAGAGATGGTTGAAATGGAGCAGCACATGGGTACAGAGCTCATAGGCATCAGGGGGAAAAGGGCGTGAGGAGGGAGGTGCTGGGCTGGACTGAGTTAGGGAAAGGAGGTTTCAGATACGGCAGCAGCATTGCCAAAAGGCACACAGAGCTTCTGGTAGATGTCTGCATCCTGGCTCTGTCTCACGTCACCTGGAGGGCTTCACTTCTTTGAGCCTCGATCTTGCCATCAGCAGTATAGGGATAATAAAGCTTTTCTCACAGAGGGTTGTGATGGCTTAGACTAAATAGCATATGTGAAAAAGTCATCCTAAAAGACGTGGCTATTGCATGGAAATGGAAGGCAGGGTGACACTTTGGCTGACAACCTGTAATTTCCTCAGGAGAGGTGGTGACATCCCAGCTGTGACACCGTCTGAGAGCTAGCCCTGGAGATCCCACTGTGCTTTTCCTGTGGGTACCAGATCTGTCACTCACAGAGCGCACTGGTGGAGACGCTAAGTGCGAGGGTCATCTTTGGAGATGTAGACAGATAGTTTTCTCCTTTGTGCTCCCTTCTCCCCCCTCACTCATTCAGGGAGCAGGGCGGGAGGAGGCTGTGGATTTTTCTGCCTCAAAGAGTTTTATGTGAGCATAGAAGGCTAGTGTCACTTACAAGTGACACCCCTTCCTGGCTTTTGTTTTCAAAAGTCTAAATCCACTGAGGAGATTATGCTCAGTGTCATCTAGAAAGAGAGGGACTGTTGCTAAGGGAAACCCTGAAGGAGACCAAAGAGGAATCTATAGGAATCAGGATCTGTAGTCAGGAATCAGGCACAGAGAGATTAGCAGTCTTCCCGTGGGGTAGGCAAGAGCATCCTGCTTCCATTATGTCCCAGAGGAGAAGGGCTGCACAGCTTCCAGATTTGCTAACTGTTCTGTTGTTCCATAAGTAGCAGAAGCAATGCACCATAAAGGACCAACTGAACAATTGAGTGACTTAAATTAACCAGTTTCAATTGATAACTATTGATTTTAGCCAAGGACATGCACACAAAAATCAAGCCACTTGCCAAGTCAAGTTCAATTCATGGCAACCCCATATGTGCTCCATGGCTCCACACTATCCTCGTACCTTGACATTGAATTCTCTGTATCTTGTAGGAGTAAAAATTAGTGTTAAGATGTTGATGAAAAGGAATAAAAGAAATGTCACTTTGTTTGCACCCTTGAGTATGTGATCTGGGAGTCAGATCTTCTCAGTTCACAGGCACCATATTTTCTGTACATTTTTACAGGGCGATGTGTTAGGGGATGTTAATTTGCACGAACTGTTGAACTGGACTTTCACTTGGAGCAAATAAGAAAGCTTGTGCTGTGTTTCAGATGCAGCTATCCTGATCTGACTTCACAGCTGAAACAGTCTTGTGCTGACACTCTGGCCAAAGTGCATCCCTGAGTGATTCTTGGATAGTTCAGCCCCTGCGGACAGTCAACCAGCCAGAACTACTAAGACCAGCCAGCCACGCAAAGAAGTTGGCCTCACAGTTCTCACACTGGCCTGCCTTCTGAGTTGATGTGGCTCTGTACACAACACCGGCCACTTGAAAAAAAAGGAATTACTTGTAAGTAGCAGGGCATGTTGTTGTTGTTATGTGCTGCCTGTAACTCATAGTGGCCCTATGTATAACAGCCCTATATCCTGCTCTATCCTGTGCCAATCTTATTGTCTCCAATACTCCTATTACCCCAATCACTGAATCAATCCATCTCATCGAGGGTCTTCCTGACTTGCGCTGTCCCTCCACCCTCCCAAGCATGATGTCCCTCTCCAAGGACTGGTCCCACCTTGCAACATGTCCAAAGTATGTCCGACAAAACTTCAGAATCCTTGCCTCCAAGGAGCAGCCTGATCTCACCCTCTCTAGGATGAACCTTTTTTTTCTCTTAGCAGTCCATGGTATATTCAATACTGTTCTCCAGCACCACAGCTCAAAGGCATCAATTCTCCTATCATCCTGTAGCATGGCATACTATATAACAATGCTATCGTCATAGAAATGTCAGCACTTGGGAAAGGTTAGGGTTGTTGTTAGGGGCTGTCGAATCAAGTCTGACTCATGACAACCCTATAGACAACAGATCTGAACCCTGTACAATCTTCACAATCTATGACACGCTTGGACCCATTGCTGCACTCACTGTGTCAATCCACCTGATTGGAGGGTCTTCCTTTTTTCACTGACCTTCCACCTTCCCAAGTACGATGTTCTTCTCCAAGGAATAGTCACTCCTAGCGACATGCCGAAAGTATGTGAAACAGAGCTTTATCATCTTTGCCTCCAAGGTAGAACATTTAAATCAGGTCATGTGAACAGACAAGAGTGGAGGCTTTGAGAGTTGGATCCTGCTAGTGTAGGACTTTTTTTCTTCACAGTCTTCTTGGCTCTAGCTACTTTTGATCTCCTGTACTAAAAATAAAGTTCTGTTTGCTTTTCACAGGTTATATCTGGTAAGTGGAGTGGGGGCAGGACAAAGCTGGTGCTCAGAATTTTCCCTTTCCTAACCTCATCCCTGAGCTGAATATAGAGACACTCAAAGTGTGTTTGCCAAACTGACAAGAGTTCCTAAAAAAGGATAGATTTCATGTGGTGTTGGTCAACAACATGGCTCCCACTGGTTTAAATGCTGGGAATCGCTTCACGGGCTCTATTTCTTCCTCTCCTCAGGACTCCAAGAGGTCCCTACACTTCAGTCAATTTCTTAGTAACAACCTCCCCTCTAACTTGCCTGAAAATACCTCCCTATTCAGGTTAAAACTCCTATGAACCTTAGGGTCAACTACTTTGAGCTCACCGCTGCTGTCAATCCCACACAAGGCTAACCTGTGCTCACTCAGTCTCAGTGAGAGAACAGAAAACACTAGATCAGATCACAGCCCAGTCACGTTATACATTTGGGCCTTAGCAAGGACTGTGGGGCCATAAAGTGAGGTGGAGAATATAGGAACAGAGTGGGTGTGAGGAGGACAAGAACATAGATAGCCTCAAGAATGCTGAGGGCTGATAAGACCCCCAGGTAAAGATTTCCATGTGTAGTTAGGTGTCTAGTCTGAAGCTCTGGGAAGAAATCTTGTAATAGTCACCTATGTGGCAGTTATGATATGCTTAAAATATGGTAGAAGCCAAGTGGGTGAGCAACATGGTTCTGGAGGAGGGTACAGAGTGGACAGAGAAGGGGATCCAGGCAGATCTCCCAGGAACACTAGTAGTTCAAGAACAAAATAAAGGCCAAGGGTCCAGGAAAGTTCTCAGAAAGAATGAACTCATGGGGGAAGAGAAAATTCCCAGGTCACTACTAATGTAGAAATGAGAGGGTTTTTAGGAAAAAAAGGTTGTGATTGATTTTGTCAACTGCGTCTGAGAAATCAAAGTGAGAGCTAAGAGTTGATTGAGTTGGGCAAATAGCAGGTAACTTTAGAGGAACAGTCGTGGAAGAAAGAGGAAGGTTGTCAAAGTGTGCATTATTTCAAGACGTTTTTGAGAGGATATATGAGTAGGAGCATTAGATTTTAAAAGAAGCTTCTCTTCTTAAGGACCACAAGTGGAGAAATTATGCTAGATTAAAATGTAGCTAATTTGGGAGATGAACAGGAGAGGAGCTGGGGGAATTGTACTTGGTTACTTTTATTTACTATGTGAAGTAAGAGATAATTGGGATCCTGAGAGGGCAGATGTGTCACCAGACTTAAGAAACAAGATGATGGTTTGGGACAAGTATGTGAAGAACAGGAGAAGGAAACAAAAGATTGTGGTCAAATGGATGATTTCTCCAAGTGTAGGCTTTGGGAGGTGAAAGGGTTAGAGGCAGCTGTTGGCGGAGAGAACCTGTGACTGGGTGTGAGTTCCTGAAATGGAGGAGCTGCTGTTGGTAGGCGACGTAAAGACACAACGAACCATTGCTTTGTCCTGTTCCGTCCTCACTCGAATAGGACTGTTTGGGCCCATTGTTGCAGCCACTGTTCCAACACCCCTCGCCGAGGCTCTTCCTCCTTTCTCTGCCTCTCCATTTCACTGAGCATAATGTCCTTTTCCAGGACTTTGTCCTTTTTGAGAGCATTCCCAAAGTAAGTTAGATGAAGTCTTGACATCTGTGATTCTAAGCATTCTGGCTATATTTTTATCCCAAGACAGGAATGGAGGGGAAAGCTGTGGAAAGAATTCAAAGTCAAGATTAGGGAGTTGTGTGCTGGAAAGATCTTTCAACAGACTTCAGGACATCCGAGATGACAACAGGGATTGAGGTGGGAAGAAAACTAGGAGCCAGCACCAACGTACAGCAAACATTGAATGAGAACCTGCTTCACACCAAGCCCGAGACGTTATGATTCGCATAAAAGCAGAGATGCATTTGAATATGGCTAATGGATAAGGCTAAGGATGACAGAAGAATAGATGCCTTCAAGTAGTGGTGCTGGAGAAGAGTCTTGAGTATACTGTGGGCCACCAGGAAAACAAATAGGTCTGTTTTAGAGAGGGTGAAACCAAGTCTCTCCTTGGAGTCTAGGATTCTGAAGCTCCACCTCACTTACTTTGGACATATGGCCAATAGAGATCTGTCCTTGGAGAAGGACCTCATGCTCAGAAGGGTGGACAGACAGTGCAGGAGAGGAAGACCCTGGATGAGACGGATTGAGACAGAAACTAGGACAATGGGAATTGATATGTTGCAGTTAGTGAAACTGGCCCAGGACAGGGAAGGGTTCAGAGCTGCTGTACACAGGGTCATTCTACATTGCAGGTGACTCAATGGCACATAACAACAATAATATGCTGTGACAGGTTTGGAAGCAGAAGTGGCATCCACTTCCTAAATAACATGCCTCCGGAAACTATGACCTTTGATAAACGTCAATAGTTGTATAGGGACTTCAGGCCTTTTGTTCATAGGGTCACTATGGTAGTGCTCAACTTGAAGGCCAATCAATAACAACAAATGGGTAAGAGGACTAGGCTATTAGATACAGCCTCATATTGTAGAGCCTTACATTGTGACTTCTGGAGAAAGGAGAGTCTTTGAGTCACATAGGGATGGAAACTCTTATAAACAGCAGTGGGAGGCTAAGAGAATGATTTGCTCCCCGCTGGCTGTGGACTTCCCATGTTTGAGGTGGTGATGAGGTTTGTGGGAAGACGAGCAGCCTCCACTGGGGGACGCAGCAGAGAAGCAGTCATCAGGAATGCACCATGCGCCTAGCCATGTGTCAACTGCTTGAATAATGACAGAGTTTGGCCCAGTTCTGAGGGTCTCTGGAACTTTCTGAGTGCCCATCTGTGCCGCCAGACCTTGATGGGTTTGCTGTTTCTCTGTGCTCTGTTGGCTAAGCCCTGCTCACACAGGGATAATGAAGGTCTCGTTTGCCTGTGACAATATGGTGCCTTTCTGCATAATTTACATGTTTTCTTCAAGGCTCAGACACTAAGTAATTAGGTAACAAACTTTGGTGCGGGGCCTTGCTACAGAGACATGGGAATCCAGACTCTCTGCTTTCATTCTTCTTGTGGGAGCTTCTAGCACACGTCTGCAGCCTGGAAAAATATCTCTGTATCCTGGTCTTGGCAGGTACCTGTTATATGGACGACTGGGGCGGCTCAGGGTGACTGGCTGAATCTGTTAACACTATGTCGCTGTCATCTCCTGAAATTCAGCTGCAACCGGTAGGCTGGTAAATATTTCTCCAAGACTGGATTTTTGTTTCCAATTTGCAAGAACATACCCCACCACTTATTGAGCATTTATATGTGCCAGGCATTGTGCTAAGACTTTAATAGAAAATTGACAAAAATACTCATACAACCACCAACGAGGTAGATCTTTTTTCCTTTTTTGAAGGAGGTAACAGAAGTTTGTTAGAGGTTATTAATTGTCGTTGAGTCAGCCCCAACTCGTACTGATTTCACGTACCACAGAATGAAATATTGCCCAGACCTTTTGCCATCCTCACTATTGTCAGTTTGTGAAAGTCCCTTGTTACTGCCACCATGTACTATTGCCACAAGTACCTTCCAGCCTAGGGGGTCTAACCTCCCAACACTATATTGGACAATATTCTAACTGAAGTTTATCATTATCGTTCATTATGTGTCATACAGTTGGAACTAACTCAGAGTTGAACTTCAGGTAGGTGTTTAGAGGCTGTAAGTTGCACAGGTGAAGACTGCTCATCTTTCTCCTGTGGAACACCTGGGGAATTCGAACCACCTGCGTGTAGGTTGGCAGTGCAACTCCTTACCACTGAGCCACAGGGGAAGTCAATGGACCGCGGACATAGCACCACGAGGAGGCAGGACTCACAGATGAGGCAGGACTCCAGGGCCCGCCCTCTTACTGCCATACCACCTTCTCATGCCTTTTCTCTCCTCCATCACTTGGCATCAGTGTATTTGTAATGTTTAGTCATCCAATAATCTTTCACTGAACACCAACCTTGTGCTAGATTCCATGAGAGTTAAGATTGCTGGGGGGTAAAGCATAAAAGCAAAGAGTGGAGGTCTCCAAGGCTTTGCATGCAGTGAGGTAGCAAGCTGCCGATGGGTTGTACTGGTCACATTCAATAATCTGGGCTTGCTTGTGAAGGTGGAGAGAGAGATGTTTGAAGATTTCAGGTGGAGGAGTGAACATCATGCAAATAAGCAATCAGGATCCATCTCTTTGTGTCAGTTATTCAGGGTGGGCTGGTTCAGGGAACAGGTAATACATAATAAACCTGGAAGCCAGAATGTAAAATTGAAGGAATACCAAAGCACATGCTTTCTTAAATTTTGCACACTAGGTGCTTAGATGACTTGATTCTAGTAGCAGGACTTGGAGAATGCCATGGGGGAGTCAAGGATGTATGCAATTTAGATTTCCACTCATTACACAGAGATGGCTATTGAGAAAGGAGGAAAGGCCATAGATATTGTTACAGTTAACCACTTCTACAAGACACTGAAGAGAAGAATAGTTTTAGTAACAGTTGCTATTCCTATTAGAGAAAAGGCAAACATAATCATCTGTCCATGCCTCCTTAATATTACTCTAAACTGAGTACAATGTCAGCCAGTGCTAACCACATTTTGCAAGTCTTCTTTTTTTTTTTGTTCTTTTTTGTTTTTGCAAATCTTCTTAAGTGGATGATAGGATTTTTACTAATTCCATTCGCTTTTTGTTGTTGAACTGGTTGCCATCCAAGCGACGAGGCACAAACATCAGGGAACTCCTACCAAATAGAGGTTTATCTTAGGTCACTAAGACCCACTAGGCTTAGAAGACAAAGTAGACAAGAGCTCCTGCTTGGGATGGGTGTGGCATAACAGAGCAGCTGTTAGCTTTTTCTAAGTTTTCAAATCCAAAATTGGAAACCTTTTAGGTCTTTCCCATCTTTTCTTGTCACGCTAAAATCTGGTTCATTGTTCTAAAGGAATTAGACTGACCTTTGTCCTAAATAAAGATCAGCTGCATGTTTTCAACCTCAGTAACTGAGAATGGTTTAGATTCAGTTACTAGGACATAGTGAGGATCGAGCATCTAAAGGAAAGGCAGTAATGCTGCATCAAGCTGTAGAATAAAATGTGAACTCTATGTTATGAAGACCCTTCTCTGAGAGGCCGAAACAGAGTGACTGACAACATCCTGTAGTTATCAGTCCTGAAGAGGATCAATTGGATCTCAGGGGGATTGTCATGTGTGCTGGCATCAAATAAAGTGGAGTAAGGGTTTTCCTAGGAAGGGAGAAGAGACCTGCTTTCAGTTTTGTCAAGCAGATCATAGAAGGCAGCCCAGAAAGCCATTGGCCTGGGAGGTGAGAGACTTGGTTCCGGTGGACATCTGCTATTATCCCAGGACAAATCAGATGTCTATTGATTTTTTTCCCACTTCAAAATAGCAAGATGACTATCCATGTTGTTCCCAGCTCATAGATTTCACCTTCTATGAATGCTCAGGGGGAAAAAAAGAACACCTTGTCCCATCTGCTCCCACCATGTATAGGATGAACTGTGAAGTCATAGTTGTTTAGGGACAGATGGTAGGCAGGTACCTGTTTCCATATTTGGTATGAAGTAAGGGGAGGAAGGAAGAAAATAACAATGTCTGAGCCAACCTAAACAAGCAGCCAGCTCCTCACCCAGCCTCCCTCACCCACTGCTCAAGGTGTGCAATTGTCATGGGATCCCTCAGCGTCTGGAACCTGACCCACCTCCTCCATCCAGTTGACTGGTTAGAAGAGTCTTCCCCAGGGAAGCCTCTGGCTCCACTTCTTTGGGAATTCTGTTTTTGATAATGCTTTTAACTGTTCTTCTCACAGTCCTCAGTCCTAGAGGTCTCCATTGAAGCCAACCAGGCGTGTAACACTTCAAATGAAATGTGGCCACATGGAAGACATTGAACAGGGAAAATCCCCTCTGTGGGCACAGCTTCTGTCTTTCCACTTGACTCCCAGACTCTGCAGTACAGAGTAATAGAGAGAGCAGAGGCTTTGGAGCACAGCAGAGATGCGGGACTCTGGGCAGCTGCTCACATCCCAGAGCTTCTGTTTTCTTATTTGTAAAGAGAAGGTAACAGCATATGCCTAGAGCGTAGATGAGAGAGTTGAGAGAGTAGATGCATAGCCGTTAGGGTAGCACTAGATGAACACAATTGCTGTCACTGAATTGTACATGTAAAAAATGTTCAAATGACAAATGTTTTGTTAGATGTTTTTCCATGTTAAAATAATTATTTGAAAAGACGGGGGATGTCCTGGGAACTGTCGAGGTCTCAGAAAGAACAAATCAATTCCTTCCCTGTCTGGTTATCATTATCTCATCTTAATTTTTGAGTCAGACATAGCTCATAGCTGACCCACCAGAGGGGTTTCAGAGGATGCAAATGGAATAGAAAATTACCCCGAGTTGCTGCTGGTGGGCTCGAACCACTGATTCCGTAGGTCTATTACACTCCAAATGATAAGTCAGCCATGGGAACTCCTTTTCCCCCTGTAACTGGCTTAGGCTTGGGCACATGACTTAATTTTATTCATATTAGTCAAACGATGCTTGAAGACATGACTATCTAGCCTGAAATACTTAAACATCGTAGGACACAAGAATGAGTTATAGATTTGTTAGAGGGTTAATTTCTAGCCTCATTTTTGGAAATTCTGCATGGACTAGGTGGATGTGTGGCTCAGGACTCTGTCTTCAACAAGTTTCTCATTTTATTCTCATTTAGATGAGAAACATTAAGTCTCAATTTATGAGTGGTTCTAATATATGAAGCTGGTTCTCACAAGAATAAGTACACCTTCACATCTCAAATGGACTTGTTTACTAATCACAGTCATTCACTGGATCTCAACAGGTGGACCTCAAAGCTCTGCAAGTGTCATAGGAACCAAGAACCATATACTAGAGAGTGCATTCTGGGTCACAGAAGATTCCAGTGGAGAAAGGGTTGAACATTAATAAGGAAGAGGCTTGGCACTGGCCTAAAAAACAAGATAAGCTAAACTTCTGGATCTCCTCTGCAAGCAGATTGGCATGGGGACTTCCTAGAGGTGAGAAAGGCAGGTGAGCTTGGAAGGTGGAAGGGTAATCAACAACCAAGGTGTGGGACCATCAGGAACTTGGACTATGGACTTGAACTATGAGAACTTGACAATTGTCTAGTTCAAAGAAGATGTTTATGTCTTCATTTCACTCTGGGGTCTTTAATTAGTTTGTTTAATTCCTATTGAAAATATCAACCGATGTAAAGGACTATTTATGCCTGAGATATGAGGTAGTATAGTCTTGGGTGAAGTCACTTACTGGAAGGTTGAGAACTGAATATCCACCCTTGGTTTTATTGAGTGTCTTTATGAGATGGCACTTTGCATACATTATCTCTAGTTCTCAGAGCACGCTATAAAGTAAATTATAATTGCCTCTGTTTTCCAAATGAACGTTCAAAGGTTCAGAGAGGCAAAGAAGTTTGCCTAGGCTCACACAGGTGAGACGAAATTCCTAAACACAAGGTAGACCTTTCTTACTTGGAAATTCTTCTGGTACCTCCTCATACTCCCCACTTCAGAGGGCATTATCCTTCAGTGGCCAGGAAAAGGCCTCCCAGAACACACAGAGCCAACCTTAACAGATGCCTAGCAAAGAAAATGGTTTCTGAAGTAGAGAAAACCCAGGAAGATTGCTCAGTTCCTGTGTGTGCTGCTTCCCAGCTGGGGATGACAGTTAATCTTGAAAATCAATTCAGTGCCTGCTCTTGCTGTAGATGCTCCCCAGGGCAGGCCATGGCTCCTCTCACTGCTGTTAAACAGCTCAAAAAACGAGGGATTGAGAGCGATAAGGCTTTCCTTGTCTGCCTGTGTGTGTAGGTCAAGACACCAAGCTCTGCTTTGGGGATCACCCACAGAGTATTCATTGTGAGCTTGATGGCACCTTCAGCCTCAGAGGTGGAAGGTACAGGTGGGCAGGAGGGAATGTTCGTCTCTTTTGTCGGAGAATAAGAAGAATGGGCTCCTGTAGGCGATTTCACGTCTGTCTTGGACAGCCTGAACATAGGCCTTTTTGGCTTTGTGGCAAAGCCGTCCCTCCCTGGACACTTTCTGGACTGTGGCCTCATGTTCTCTGTAACATCTCCAAAAGTGGAATAACCTTACTCATGAATGATGGCCCTGCTGGGAGCACATGCATCTCATGCCCAGGTTTTCTCAAGGTTGTCATTGCCCTTCACTGCTCCAAGACTAGTGGATCATGCTAATTAAGTCACAGTCTTCTCCCAGCTTCTGGAAGACAGACAGAAAGTGGCATTTTTGGAGAGGGCCATTTCTGATCCAGGTAAGAAGCCAACGGGACAAGTAGCAGTATTACCTCACAGAACCATAAAGCTCATCTTCTAGCATTTTTACTGCAAGATCACAAGGTGGGGTAGACACTATTGTTAACTATCTATGGAAGAGACAATGGATGCTTAGAGACTTTAACAAGACTTGAAGTGGTATAGAGATTCCAAGTACAGAATCTGCTTTTTACCGTTACTCTTTTATGGCATCATTCAATCTGTGATTAAATATCTTTTCTGAGGGTACTGTCTGCTTGAGGAGGATCCAAACAAACCAAAACTAGCTGTAGATTCAGACTCAAGGGGGCCCCGCGCCCAGTAGACTAGGACTGTCCGCCTCAAAGTTTTCAAGGGTTGATTTTTGGGGGGGAAGTAGGTTGCCAGGCCTTTCTTCTGAGGTGCCTTTGGGTGGACTCTAGCCTTTCAGTTAGTTGTTGTTGTTGTTGTTATGTGCTGTCGAGTCGCTTGCGACTCATAGAGACCCCATGTACAACAGCCCTAAACCCTGCTCTATCCTGTGCC
>NW_006399802.1:13611370-13621700 GCF_000299155.1 Elephantulus edwardii | reverse complement strand
TATCCTGTGCCAATCTCACTGCCTCTGACACATCCATCCCGATTACCCCAGTCACTGAATCAATCCACCTCATAGAGGGCCTTACCCTCCTGTGCTGTCCCTCCACCCTCCCAAGCATGATGTCCCTCTCCAAGGACCTGTCTCTCCTTACAACATGTCCAAAGTATGTCAGATGAAGCCTCAGGATCCTTGCTTCCAAGGAGCAGCCTGGTTTAACCCTCTCCAGGATGAATCTGTTTGTTTTCTTGGCAGTCCAGGGTACATTCAGTGAGTGAATTCATTACCAGAGTAATAATAATTGCAATGAGGATTCCAAAGGACTGGGAGCAAGCAAGGAGATCATTGACTTGAAAGTGCACCGTAAGCACAAGGAAATAGAATATTAATCAAAGTCTAGCCCGCTCACTTTTCCTTCCCCTTGGAATGTTTTCTCAGAAAAGGCTTTCATACTTTTCACTACTCAGCTTTGTCGTCTGAGGGGAACATCATGAGAACCAATCTACTAAGCCTATGAAGGGGATCATTATCACAGCTCTGGTGGCCTAGTGGCAAGAAGCTATGCTGCAATCCCAAAGACACACAGTTCAAGGCCACCAGCTGTTCCATGGGAGAAAGATGGGCAATCTCCTCCCATGCGATTAACTGCCTATAAAAAATCTGCTCATCATTCCACTGTGCCTTTCTGATTTGGTAACTTCAGAGCCTTTCTGAAAGTTCT
The DNA here is from genome assembly GCF_000299155.1 of Elephantulus edwardii. NCBI lineage: Eukaryota > Metazoa > Chordata > Mammalia > Macroscelidea > Macroscelididae > Elephantulus > Elephantulus edwardii. The sequence continues at coordinate 13,620,982 of NW_006399802.1, read as the reverse complement.
AGAGAGAAAGCCTTGTGCATACATCAAGGTATGGCCACTCTCATTCCTAGTCGCATGCCCATCTCCCTGGAGTGAAGACAGTTTCTTCCAATCTGAAATCCAGTTTTGTTCCCCTAAATGGCATAGTAGGGGCTGCCTGAATGGATTAGGATTAGGATTAGGATTAGGGAGAGGCAGATGGAAGCCTAGTTCCTGCCTGCAAAAGTCTACAGGTGGAAGGACAGTTTCTCAGGATCCAACTCACCAGCCTTTTCTAAGAATCTGTAATGATGGGAAAGACTGGGCTCTAACTCAAGGTCAGAAATCTGGATTTTACACTTACATGAGGTGTCCAGAGAAAGGCTTCAAGATAGGTTCTAGTTGTGTTATTTTAAAGACTTGTGTTCTTGGGAAAGTAATTTGACTTTTCTGAGCCCTGCTTTTCTCACCTGAAAAGGGTAAGTTTCTTCTCAGACTCAGCTAACCAAGCTACTCAATCATATTTTGATTCTGCGATGCTTCCTCATGGCCAGCCCCTCGGATTGACAACCTGGGCTGAGTTTTACTAATCCATCTTTAACCTTTTCTTCCATGTGTTTCTCTCGGTGTCCATCTCTCCTCTACCTCTCCATACTCCTGTCAGACTCTAACCCCATTCACTTCAGCTTAAGCTGCACACCCAGTGTTGGGTCAAAGTGCTCAGGCCTCACACCCTCAGCTCCATCCCCAATGGTGGATGAGACGCTGCTTCTCAGGGCCCAAAACAGTTTGTCACAGTTCTAATTCACTGCAATTTCAATTTTTAGAAGGGATCCTCTCTCTCTCTCTCTCTCATTTATTATTATTTAATTCACTCTCTTCCATGTTCTACAAACAATTAAAGGGGGTTGGGGTTGAGTGGTATTTTCCACTGAAGCTGAAGCTTTTTGCTCCAGGGCAGCATTGGTCCAGGGGCAGCTTGAGATCTAGTTCAATGTGAAGACCCCCTCACACCCAGAGTACCCCTTCTGTCTTGATGCATCATCACCCCTTCAATTCCAATTACGCTGTCAGCAAATGTAGCCATTTTTTAAATTACACTCCCATTACAGGTTATTTATATAGGGGGGACCAAAGTGTCTATAATGCTTGTCCATATGGCGAATACCTTCTTATTTCTAACTATTCTTTACTTAAAAGTTACTACTTTTCCTGGGTTTGAGTCAATTTGACATCCATTTTTAATAGATGGCACTACTTCTGTGCTTTTAGTCTATATTATCCCTTTTCCTTTTCTTCTTTTTTTTTGTGGCAGCTCTGATCTCTATTAGTTTCCTTGGTTTAGGAAGGTCACAGCCTCTATTATCAATTCTAATCAGCCAATTCACCAAGAGAAGTAATCCTGCTTCACACCCTCCCACCCCCAAAACTTTGTGATGCCTAATTTAAGAAGAATCACCTGAGTTCTTCCTGGCTAAATAAAGAGGTTTAACAATATTTTTGCTCTGGAAACATCAGTACCTAAGCAGGCTTCCTTGGTTCACGAGGACTTCTTTTTTGTATCAAAGAAAGTTAAATGAAAATTGAATTACACTCCTCCTCCAGTACTATTCTCTCTACCTTTCTGCTGTGAAGAAATTGTCTCTAAAGAGTTTCTGTTAATTTTATCTACTTGTTCCTTTATATTTATGTTTACTTCTCCTAAATGATTTTCCTTCTTGATCATTTTCCTTCCTGAGCACATTATTACTCTGCTCTGTAGTCTTTTCAGAGAGCTCTAGTGGCCTCATGATAAGAAGTTACACTGCCGACCAACCCAAAGGCACACTATTTGAATCTACCAGCTGCTACCTGGGAGAAAGATGGACAATCTCCTGACATGTAAATTACAGCCTCTGAAAACTTACTGGAAAGTTAGCTCTGGAGTCCTGTCTGATTCAATGGTGCACAACAACAGCCTATTCTTTTCAGGCTGTATGTCCCTCACTGTTTTCTCTACTCACCCATCACCTTCATTGGGAGCCTCTACACAAGGAAAAAGCAGTGCAAGGATCTGGCGCTGACTTTTGGTGAAGGTATGTTTTTCTCAACCTTTTCCTAAAAGAAATTGGTCTACTTGAAATCACAAGGTAATGTCTACGACTTCTGAGGAAAAGTGGTTCTATGACGGTCAAAGAACCTGAGTACAGTTAGTACCACTTTAATGCATTAATTGTCAACTGTGTAATTGCTGGTTTGGACTACGGAGTTATTATTATTATTATTATTATTATTATTATTATTATTATTATTATTTTTAAATTAATTTTTAGTTTTGATGTAATTAAAGTCATACGTAATTGTAAGAAATAGTATAGAAAGATCTCATGTATCTTTTGCTTAGGTTTCCTCTAATGGCTAAATCTTTCAAGACTGTAGTGCAGTACTAAAACCAGAATGACATTGACAGCTTAGAGATACTGAACATTTCCATCACTATAATGACCCCACACAGTGATACACTTACTTTACTCTTTATCTTTAGTTACTTGAGTCTGCTCTCTATTTCGATAACTTAGTCACTTCTTCAGTCTTATAGGGATGGAACCACATAGTATGCAAATTTTTGGATTGAATTTTTTAAACTCAGAGTCATTTTCTGGAGATTCTTCTAGATTGTTTTATGCATCAGTACTTTATATATATTTTTTTATTTCTAAGTACTATCACATGATATAGATGTACCATAGTTTATTTAACCATTTACCCACTGAAGGGTTTTTGGCTGTTATGAATAAAGGTACACTAACCATTTGTATACGTACCTTTATTTCTTTGGGATAAATGCATAGGAGTGTTAATTTCTGGATCCTGTTCATTCTGTGAAACTTTCTAAAAATTTTCTTGCCTATTACATTGGCTTTTCAGTATTGCCAGAATGTGATGAAAACATGAAGCACTTACAGAAGATCAAAGACTATAGCCATCAATATGAGTTGCATCTCAACATGAAGAAAGCAAAAAGCCTCACCACTAGACCAATAAGCAACATTATAATGGAGAAAAGATTGGCACTAACAATTTCACTTTACTTGGATCTGCAATCAACACTCATAGTAGCAAGTCAAGAAATCGGAAGGTATGTTGCACTGGACAAAACTGTTGTCAAGGACTTCTCAAAAGTGCTAAAGAAAGGGAGCTCTGATGGCCTAGTGGCAAGAAGCTGCTCTGCAATCCTAAAGGCATGTGGTTCAAATCCACCAGATGCTTTGCTAGAGAAGCAGGGGCAGTCTCCTCCTGTGCCAGTCAGATTTGATTTGGTGGTACACAACAAAGGTGGAGGGGAAGTGCTAAAGGGCAAAGATAGCGATTTAAAGACTAAAATGCGCCTGATCCAATATTTCCAATTGCTTTGTATGTATCTGAAAGTAATCAATAAATAGAGATGACTGAAAAAGAATCAACGGCTTTGAATTGTGATGTTGATAAAGAGTATTGAATATCCTACAGACTGCCAAAAGAAAAACAAATCTTGTTTGGAGGAAATGCAACCAGAGTGCTCCTCAGAGGCAAAGATGGTGAAATTTCATTTTATATCCTTTGGATATATTGTCAGAAGGGGTCATTTTTTGGAAAAAGATGTCATGTTGGGAAAAGCAGAGGGTCAGCAAAAGAGGACAACCCTTCGTGAGGTGCATTGAAACACTGGCTGTGATGAGCTTGAGCATGTTAGAGATCCTAAGCATGACACAGAATAGGGCAAGGTTTAGATCTGTTCCTAGATTTGCTGTGAATCATAGTAGACTCAACAATACTGAAAAACAACCAGAACTTCCAGCATCCTGTTGACAAAATGTAATTGAAACAATGAATATTTGTTTTTGTCCCTTATCTAGTTGTCTAGAGGCAGGTGGTTCCAGTAACTTGGTAGTTTAATTATGACAAGGCTCTGGGTCAGCTTCGTGGCCTTCTTAAATTTTTCAGATGGCTACATAGCTCAATACATCAAGTCATTCCAGGAAATCATCCAAAAGCAGGAAGTACAGGGATTTGATCTTCTGCAGATTTTTCTTATTGGCAAGAACAATTTTCTTCAGATAAACTTTGTAATACTTCTCTGATCTTGTGGGCCATGACTGTGACTGCTCTGTACTATAATTGCAAGAGAGGTGAAAAAAAAAGGATATTCTTTGTCTGCAGAAAGTGAACAAGACAGTATGAGATGTAGAGAATCAAAGATTATCATCTTCTGTGTGGGCTACAGCTCACCAAAATCTTCAACAAACAGGCAATCACATGTCAGATGGAGAAAAGGATGAAATTATCAATGATTTCAATTTACTTGGGTTCACAACAAATACCCATGGTAGTAGCAGTCAAGATATCAAAAGATGTGTTGCATTAGGCCAATCTACTGTCAAGCACCTCTCCAAAATGCTAAAGAGCAAGGTTGCCAATGCAGAGACTAAGACATACCGGACCCAAGAGATAGTATTTTCACTTGCTTCCTATGCATCTATAAGTTGGACAATTGATATGGAAGACCAAAGAACAATCAATACTTTTGAAATGCAGTGTTGATAAAGAGAATTGAATATATTATGGACTGCCAAAAGAAAACCCAAATCTGTCTTGAGTGCTCCTTATAGGCAAGAATTCTAAAACTTTGGTTCACTTCTTTTGAGCATATTTTCAAGAGAAACCAGTCCTTGGACAGAGATAACATGCTGGACAAGGCAGATCATCAGTGAAAGAGAAGATCCTCCATGAGCTGAATGGACAGCGTCATTACCACAATGGGCTTGAGTGTGACAGAAATCATGAGGACGGTGCAAGAGAGAACAAGGCTCAGATCTGTTCATGGAGTCACTATGAATTATACTCAGCTTGAGGACACTTAACAGCAATAACAACATCGTGGATGAAAACACTGCTAGCAAAGGAGAGAAGAAAGAGAAACAGCTTCTGAATAGAAAACCAACAGCATGTGATATAATACACATTTTCAGTTGTAAAAAAGGAGACCTCATAAATAAAACTATCATTTTGGAGGTCACATAAATAAATGACAGATCTCAACCTTGTAGAGGTGGCAAAGATCCCCAATTATTTCTCACCAGATGGGCATTCTTTTCTTCCCAAATCTTGAAAAATTGAGGAAAATGTTAAGCTGTCTTTGAAGGACTCAAGCTCTAAGTGATTCATATTTATACAATCATAAAGACAGTAATGGATTATCCATTTGGCAGAACTTATGCTTAACTCTAGTGCATGACACTCGTCTTCCACTTCTTTCTATTGCAATCCCTTCAGACATTACTAGTTGAAAATAGCTCGCTTTTACTGATTCAGGCCAAAAGCTAATGATTCTCTATACACATTTTGGGCATGGATGGCGAATTATTTCCCATGGTCACCATAACAGATGAAACTAATTACTCATCACCCTCCCCCTCCCCCCCTCCCCGAGACCCTAAGAGGATCATCTGAAGTAACTAGGGGTTTATAGAGCTCTCTTCGAGTCCTCTGGTGACAAATTCTCACATCTCTGAGTCCTGTCAGCCTTCATGAAGCTGGTTCATTTCTTGTTTCACATGTGCCAGACACAGGTAATCAGGGGTGGATGAGACTGGCAAGCCTTGGGGCAGTTATTCACCAGCCTTTAATAAGAACAGGAGCTCGAACAGGGAAATTAAAGAATGTCCAGCTCCAAAGGATGCCACCCCCCGGGGGACAGCTCAGGCTGACAGAGGTTCACTCTTATTTTGAGATTAATGTTTTGCCAAAATGGTGTCAGGCCTGCCTCTGTCATACTGGGAAATGACAGCAACAAGGAGCCAGGTGTTGAGATGACAGACTCTGAAAGAGGCCTCAGCACAGGCGTCGTTAATAAAGAAATTGCTGGTATCGTGCCTCTGTGTTTCTGGCATTTTCTTATTTTCTTCTTGGCATCTCTTACACTGACAGGTTGGAATCTGGACTCCCTAGCCTGGCATGTTATAGACCCTTGGTAATCTTGTTTCAAAGCTGCAGATGGTTCAAGCTGGAAGACCCATAGTGAACACACAGACTTTTTAGATTGCCTGATGCCTGAAGGTTCTAGTGCCAGTTATGCATTCAGCTAGAAAGAAAGCCACGTCCCCAGAAAGGCCAAGGCAAGGAGCTGGAGAGGACTGAAGGTCTATCATTCAGTCATCCAGCCAGTCAGCCAGGCCTACCATAGGGTTTGATGTCTCTTGTGTTACATAGGTTTCTGGACTAGTTAGTGGCTAAAGAGCTGCGCTGTCAAGCCAAAGATAGGTGGTTTGAATTTGCCAAAGATGAGAGATTTCTTCTTGTGCCACTTACAGCCCTGAAATTCCACTGAGAGGTCAGCTTTGGTGAGTTCTGACTCAACAGCAATGGGATAAAGAGTAGTTGCAAAGTATTGTAATGTACGTAAGCTATTCCTAGAAATGGAGGTTAGATGAGAAGACACCGCTTCAAGGATGTCTGGAACCCATGGAAAATCAAAACCCATCTTTAACATGGAGATTATAAGCTCAGTAGGAATTCAAGGCTCCAAGACTTGTCATCACCATAACTCTGCTACTGGTCAAATCCAAGACAGCGCCTCTTACCAATTCTGTCATTCTACTCTGCACATCTCTCCACCTTAGTCATTGTCTGTCCTGTTCAGACTCTCAGCACATTCATAGAACCCCTTTAGCTGTTGTTTTCTTTTTTTATGATCTTCAGCAATATCTTGCTTGCATGTGATGTTAATGATATTGTTCAAAAATTTCCATGTTCTACTGGATCTCCTTTCTTAGGAATGGGAAAAGGCATGGATCTCTTCCAGTCAGTTTTCCAGGCAGCAGTCTTTCATATTACATGGCACAGATTGGTGAACCCATCCAGGGCTGCATCTGTTACTTGAAACATGTCAGTTGGTATCACCTAAATTCCTGGGGCCTTAGTTTTTGCCTATGTCTTCAGTGCTGCTTGGAACTTCTTCTCTCATCACCATTGACTATTTATCACATACTACATCGTGAGGAGAACTGACAGAAGTTGAAGATGGGTTTAGAAGAGGTAGTGGCACCAGGGACATCATTACTGATGTCAGATGGATCCTGGCTGAAGCCAGGGAATACCAGAAGAATGTCTATATGTGTTTTATTAACTATACAAAGGCATTTGACTATTTGGACCACAACAATCTGTGACTAACATTTCAAAGAATGGGAATCCCAGAACACTGAATTACGCTCATGTGTAACCTATACCTAGACCAAACAGCTGTTGTCCAAATGGAGCAAGGGAATACAGTATGGTTTAAAATCAAGAAAGATGGTGAAGCTTCGTCTCACATACTTTGGTCATGTCTTAAGAGGGGCTATTTCTTAGAAAAGGGCATCATGTTTGGAAAGGTGGAGGAGTGTCGGCAAAAGAAAGGATGACCCTCAATGATATGGATTGATACAGAGACTATGGCAATGGGCTCAAGAATATCAGTGATGATAAAGGTGGCACAAGAAAGCTCAAGGCTCAGACCTGTTGTTCAGAGGGTCATATTAATTCTCACTCAACTCCACAACTCCTAACAACAATGGTGGGACTTCTCTTTGCAACTTCCCATCTTCAGATTCTGTTGCGAGCCTTTCCTTATTTCTTGATTTGGAATGTTGAGAGATTCCGAATGGCAAAGTTTGCTACTCCTTTGGTAGGCCTTTGACAGCAAAATCATCTTATAAGTTGCAGTCAAGGATTGGTTGTCCTTGGTTTAAGTGCTAAGAAAGGGAGGATCAGTAACATAATACCTGGCTGCCAAAGATTGTGTCCTTCCTCAGCAGTTGCCATGGGATGGATTCAAAGGGCTCTTGCATGCCTGCAATGTGCTCAGCTGTTTAGAGAACTAACTAAGAATTGCTAATTTTAGAGATTGTGGATGGAGCAGCAGAGTGTGGAGGTAAAAACCAAAAAACATCACAATCGGATAGAATTAGGCTTTTGTCTGGCATATCTCAGACTAATTGAGTGACTTTAGGTTCTTTAGCTTCTCTAAGATTTGCTTTCTTCATATGGAAAATCAAATAATAATCTCTCTTTGGAGTCAATATGAGGACTAAACTGCAGTAATGTATAATATATATATATAATCGACTTATGTTATGCAGATGACACAACCCTGCTTGCTGAAAGGCAGGGGAATCTGAACTCTTTGTTAAAGAAGGTCAAGAACTGCAGTCTTCAATATGGATTGAAGCGAAACATCAACAAAACAAAGATATTCTCCACTGAGTCAATTGGCAGCATCATGATAGATGGTGTAGAGATTGAAACTATTAACAGCTTTAGTTTGCTTGGCTCCACAATCAACACTCTTGGTACCAGCAGCCAGGAAATTAAAAGACAAATTGCATTGGGAAATTGTGTTGTCAGAGACCTCTCAAAGTACTTAAGAGCAACAATGTCAGTCTGGAGACTAAGGTGTGCCTGAGCCAGGCTATAGTCTTTGTAATTACTTGCTATGCATCAGAAATCTGGACAATAACTAGGGATGATAGAAGGAGAATTGATATCTTTGAGTTGTGGTGCTGGAGAAGCATATTGAATAAACCATGGACTGCTAGGAGAATAAACAGGTTCGTCCTAGAGAGGGTGACACCAGCCTGCTCCTTGGAGGCAAGGATTCTGAAGCTTCATCTGACATACTTTGGACATGTTGCAAGGTAGGACCAGTTCTTAGAGAAGGACATCATGCTTGGGAGAATAGAGGGCCAGTGCTAGAGAGACAGACTCTCTATAAGGTGGATTGATTCAGTGACTGGGGTAATGGGGGTAGGTATGTTGGAGACAATAAGATTGGCACAGGACAGAGCAGCATTTAGGACTGTTGTACATAGGGTCGCTATGAGTTGCAGACAACTTGATGACACATAACAACAACAACAACAATATACATATATATGTGTATATATATGGGTGTATGTGTATATATATAAATATAAACACAAAGTCTAGAACACAAATATTTAATAAATAAAAGTTTCATTAATTAAGAATTATAAAAAAGTGCTCATAGCTTCAGAAGAACACTGAGAAACCTAGATTATTAGCCAAAGATGCGTAACACATTTTTTTCAGACTTAACTTCATACCAAGATTTCCCTTAGGGGAAAAGAAGTTTTAGGGAGCAAAGATAAGTGAATTTCTTAACTATAACTAAACATCCAGAGAGAATGGGTTCCTTTTTGTAATACAGTATTGGGGGACATGAAGTCCACTGATCTAACAGTTAAAATGAAAACTTTATGGAGAGTTCTACTTTGTCATACAGAGTCATCTTGAATCCAAATCAACTAGACAGTATACAACAACAACAGTATATATTTTAGGTGCTGCCAGCCATATGGTATTTGTCACAACTATTCAATTGTGCTGCTGTAACTTGAAAACAGCCGTAGACAATGTGTAATTGAAAGAGCGTGGCTATGTTCCAATGAGACTTTATTTATGGACACTAAAATTTGAATGTCATGTAATTTATGCAAGCCACAAAATATTCTTCTTCTTCGATTTCTTTCAACTTTTGACTATTTAAAAAGTATTCTTAAGGGAGCTCTGGTGGCCTAGTGGCAAGACGCTGCACTGCAATCCCAGAAGTACGCAGTTCAAATCCACCAGATGCTC
>NW_006399802.1:13588478-13610282 GCF_000299155.1 Elephantulus edwardii | reverse complement strand
GTGAAGACGGAATGCTTCTTGGAGTCAAGGATTCTGAAGCTTCGTCTGACATACTTTGGCCATGCTGCAAGGAGGGAACTGGTCCTTTGAGAGAGACATCATGTTTGGCAGAGTTGGAGGGGTGGCAAAGGAGAGGAAGACCTTCAATGAGATAGATAGATTCTATCTCATTGGAGTGGTGGGAATGAGTGCATTTGAGATGGCTAGGTTGGCACAGGGTAGAACAGCATTTAGAGCTCTTGTACATAGGGTCGATATGAGTCACAATCGACTTGATGGCACATAACAACAACTGCAGTGGCAATCGGGTGTTCCCACCAGTTCAGAATCTGTCTTTTCAGGATCAGCCTGATCAGAGAACTCTTGCACAGTTTTAGTGTCTTCGAACCTTTCAAAATTGTCCTCTGAGTTTCTACAGTACTGGAAAACCCCAAATCAATGATGGGGCTGGTAAAATAACTGTTTTGTACCTCTATACCACATAATAATAAAGAGCCCTAAAATGGAAGATGGTGTTGATATCTATCAATAAGGAAAATTGTTATTTATCATAAAGTGGATTCTTCTAAGTAACATAGCACTGGTCTGTCAATTTGCTGTACAAAGCTAACTCGTGGTTGCTGTGAGTGTAAGCGCTGTGACACTGATGTGTTAATTGTGATAATAGTTACCCATCTTGGACAGTGTTTGGTGGAGCTCCTGAATTAAAACAGGCTTGGAAGCAGAAGTGGCATCTACTTCCTAAATTGCTTGCCTCTGGAAACGCTATGAACTTAGAAAAAAAGATGAGACGTTTTTGTCTTCAAGACTTTCATTCATAGGGTCACTCTGAGTGGTCTATGACTCGACAGCACTTAATAACAACAACAAAACATCATTAAGTGGAAAAAGGCAGACTATTATGCTCTCTGGTTTGTTTAGTCCCAGGAATAGAAATGTAATGTTATATAAATTCAGAGTAAAAATGAAAAGGAAGTGTACCATTAATGTAACAAATGTACACAAAATTCAGTGATGGTAAATAAATTGCACACACTTGGTATGGAAGCGTCCTCTAGTGGATTATTTAATGGACTTTTTTGGACATTGGCTTTTATTATTAACACATGGCTGGATAGGACCATACACATGTAGGGTGTCTATGGCCCCACCATGGGTTGCTAAATATACGAATAATATAGATAGCATCTTTGGGATGTGAACCTGAAATATGTGTGTAGATTACTAAGGAGAAGATTGATCAATTTTGCCACCTGTCAGTCTTATAATGAGCAGAGGCAGAGGCAGAAAAGGAGAATTTCACAGCCATTAAGGAAGAAGAAGCAGAGAGTGGAACAGATCCTTTGGGGCCAAAGATTGATGTGCAGAGGGAACAAGACTGAGACCCAACAACAGCAGTGGTTTTGGAAAACTAGACACCATTGTGGAACAGAACTGAACTAGAACCGGTACTCCATGGGGCCAGAGCCGGTACTCGGTTTACTGGTGAGTGTGTAGGTAATGGGGGGATGGGGAGGATGGCATGTACCACAATTGGCAGAACTGAAAGAGCTTTTATAATACTAGCCTACAGCTCCAAGACTGAAGCTCAGAGGAATCCTTGCCTGCAAGCATGCCTGTAAAATCTGTCCTGAGTGAAGAATGGTATCCTGAGTACTTTTGACCTAAATTACAATCTGTTACACTTGGAAGCAGGAGTGGCATCCACTTCCTAAACAACATGCCTCTGGAAACTCTATGAACTTTGATAAATGTTGATAGTTGTAAAGGGCCTTCAGGACTTTTGTTCATAGGGTCGCTATGATTCGTGCTCAACTAGAAGGCAATAAACAACAATGACAACATTTCCTTAGTAAATTCCATGATTGTGAATATTTCCTATGGGGCCATTGTAATGAATTAGTGATATACAGCTTTTGAAAACCAACTGGAGGGTCAGCTATGAGTTGATTCCCATTTGATGAGAGTGACGGAGAGAGTAAAAGGGTAGCCTAGTTTGTAGAGAATTTTTCTCCTAACCCAAAGACTATACCACTCTGACAGTTCAAATCTACCAGCAGGTACTCAGTTGAAAGATGAAAAATCTCCTCCCATAGAATTTACAGCCTCTGAAATCTACTGAAAGGCCAACAACGAGTCAGTTTGAACTCCCGTAGTAAAGAGCAAGTGAATAGAGTAACAGGAATCATGAGATCAAAACAACTATGAAATATCATCTCACCCTAGAAAGAATAACAAAATTCTACAGAGCAGCGAAACAACAAATGCTGGCAAGGTTGTGGAGAAATTGGAATCATTTTTCACTGTTGATGGGAGTGTAAAATGGAGCAACCACTATGGAAGGCGGTATGACACTTTCTCAAAAAGTTGCAAATAGAGATACCATTTGACCCAGCAATTCCACTGCTGGGAATATACCCCGAAGAGACAATAACTGCCACCCAAGCAGATGTATGCCCACCCATGTTTATTGCAGCTTTGCTCACAATAGCAAATAGTTGGAAATAACCCAAGCACCCATCAACAAACGAATGGATAGAGAAGCTGTGGTATATTCACACAATGGAATATTATGCAGCATTGAAAAGCAAAGAACTTATGAAATATTCTACAAAAGGGTGACCCATTTTGTAGAATGGGAGGAAATTATGCTGAGTGAAATATCTCAGTGACAAAAAGACAAATACTGTATAATGCCACTGTTATAAAACAGGGGTGACATGGGGGTTGGGGGAAACTAAGAAAAGAGAGGATAAATAATGTACATGGCATTGAAACAGATAAGAGAGAGAACTGTATAAAAGGAATCTATGATTAGGTATTATTTACATGACAAGAGTCCAGAATAAGAGCTGCATAGTAAAGTAGACTGGGGTGGGTGGTTGCCTATGTAACAATGAAAATAATTTTTTTCCAAAGAAAAAAGGGAACTGGGGGGAGGGGGCAAGGAGGAAAATGTGCAACAATGAATGAATGAAAATTCAGGTTCTCTATAAACTTTCATTAAAATCTGTATAAATAAAAAAAGAAAAATAAGTATATGTTTAGTGCAAGCTTCCACTGTTTTAGAAAGAATTCCTGAAAACAACAATTTATTCTGTGTTTATAATGTGCAAATCCGAACAAATAAAACTCCCTGTAAAAATGAAAGAAGAAGAAGAAAAAAAGAAGACTGGGCGGGATAATTGGCCCTAGAATTGATTGAAAGAAGTGCAGAAGCTTGAGGGTCATGTCTGACCTCATATGAATCCATTTTTACACTGTTTATTTTGTAAATGGGAAAGCTTTCTCCCTGGTGGCTGCACTGTCCTGACAGGAGGGAAGCAGGAGAGATTTTCATCCAACAGAATTCACTAACATAGTCCCTGGGTGATGCAAATGGATTCCATACTCATTTGCTAACTGAAGGATCGCTGATTTGCCTACCTCTCTTACATCACAACTCATCGATTCTTCTTCTGTCATTCTAATATATTGTGTAGCTCTCAGATACATTGCAGATGGTTGTAAAGCCCATGGTGGTGTGATGTTGGAGAATAATACTGAATAGCCCACAGGCTGCTAAAAGAACAAATATCTGTCTTGGAGAAAGTGTAGTCAAGTGCTCCTTAGAGGCAAGAATGGAAAAGCTTTGTCTCACTGCCTTTGGCCATGTTGTTAGGAATGGCTATTCTTGGAAAGGGACACCATGCTCAGAAAGATGAGGGTCAGTGAAGGAGAGGAAGATGGACTGACACAGTGACTGGTCCCTCTAATAAGGGAGTTTTGGTGCCCTAGTGGGTAAGGAGTTGTGTTGCTAACCCAGAGGCAGATGGTTCAAATCCACCATCTGCTCTGAGGGAGAAAGATGGGTCCGCTCCTCCCATGTGATTTATCACCTCTAAAAATCACATACTCCTAACAAGTCAGTGAGTGAGCTGGTGCTAGAACCCAGATTGTCTGGCTCCTGTTTCCCTGTTCCTGGTCACAGAGTTCCACAGTTCTCCTTTTAGCAAATGAATCGTCACTCAGGTTCGAGTAGAAGTTGAAAGTTCAGATTGGAGAAGAAAATAAAAGGAGCTACAAAAAGAAGGCAAATTTTAAAAAAAATTGGAAATTCAAGTCCTCTCAAAAACATCTTACACCTTAAAAGACAAGCATGGCCTTTCTATTCTGAAAAAAATAAAGAAGGCTAAGGAAAAAAGGCAAATTAAAATGAAGGTAAAGTTAATTCCTTCTGTTGGATAAAAATATTTCTGCTCCCTCTTGTCAGAATAGTGCAGCCACTAACGATGTGACTGCCACGAACTTAAGTCAATGGTCTATTCAATCACTCGCTATGCAACTGAGAGCTGGACAGTGAATAAGGATGACAGGAGAATTGATGCCTTTGAGTTGTGTTGGAGAAGAGTGCTAAATACCCCATGGACTACCAAAAGGATAATATATTCTTGGAGAAAGTGCAGCCACACTGCTCCTTGAAGGCAAAGATGGCAAAGCTTCGTTGCACTTTCATCAGGTTGCTAGGAGAGGCTGTTACTTGGAGAAGGACATCATGCTAGGAAAGATGGAAGTTTAGCAAGAGTGGAAAATTTCAACCCAGATGGATTGACACTGTAACTACAGCAATGGGCTCAAGTGCGTCAGAAGTGATAAGGGCGGCAAGGCCATTGCTAATAAGATTATTATGAGTCATATTTAACTTACAACGAGGAAAGTTTTGTGCTCTCATAAAATCAACAGTCTATTGCAGGAATTTCCTGGGAAATAAATACAAGCAAGTGACAACAAAAAACCCAATTAATTGCTGTTGAGTCAAATAGATATTGATTTGGGGGGAGGCAAATATACATCTGAGCAGAACTGTGGACATAGGTTTTCAACAGCTGAGCTTTTAGAGTAGAATTGTCAGGCTTGCCTTTCAAGATGTTTCTGAGTGGATTTGAATTTCCAAACATTCAACTAACAGTCAACCATTCAAACTGTTGTCAACACCCAGGTACTCCCAGTGGTAAAATGGTGTTGTTTGTATGTGCCCTTGAGTCAGAACTGACTCACAGCTCAACTTCTAGATTTTCAAAGGCTTTAAATTGCCTTTGAAATTTAAGGAGGAGATTTGTCCATTTTTCTCCTGAAGAGCAGCTGGTAGGTTTGAACAACATGGTTGGCAGGGCAACTTCTGACCACTAGGCCACTAGTTGTGTTGTTGTCAGGCATCATCAAGTTGAAACGAACTCATAGTTGACCCTCCAGTGGGTTTTCAGATGCAGTAAATCACACAGGAGGGCACTGCTCATCTTTCTCCTGCAGCAACTTGTGGATTTGAACCCTGTGTCTATGGATTGTTGCACAACTCCTTAGTATTAGGTGACCAGATCCTTAGTATTAGGTCAACAGAGAGCAAATGAGGGAGTTAAGTGAGTTTTATTGCATGTGTGTGTGTGTGTGTGTGTGTGTGTGTGTGTGTGTTTTTAATTGATTTCTGTTTTGAATGATAAAAGCCAATTTTAAGAGCATTTTAAAACTTTACCCTTAAAATAAAAAAAAATTGGACTTGTTGTGTAGTTAGGGTACCCCTTAAAGACAAGAGTAATAAACTTTGTCTCATGTGCTTTGGGAATGTTGGGGTTGGGGTAGCCCTTGGAAAAAGACATTATATCTGGAAAATTAGAAGGTCTGCAAAGTAAAGGAAGTTACTTAATGAGATGGAGTGACTGCAGCGAGTTAAGCACAGCAGAGAGTTTGAGGATGGCATGGGATTAGGCAAGGTTTTGATCTCTTGTATAGAGGGCTGTTGTGAGTTGGAATGGATGTGATAGCATTTAACAATGGCAGCTCCTCAATACATTTGTTGCACAGGGAGCTCTGATGGTGTAGTTCATAGCGAGTTGCATTGCTAACCCAAAGATTTTAGAAGTTCAACCCAGCATTAGCTTCAAGGGAGAAAGATGGGGCATGCCTTCTTGATAGGATGCATAGCGTTAGAAACTCAATGGAGACTTGCTATGAGTGCCAGCCAATTCAATGACAGAGAGTTATATTTTTAATCTTTTGTTGTTTAAGGTGGTGGAAGGTCCATGTGAAGAAGCACTTCAATTTGAGGCAGAAGTCAGCCTATGGCAGAGCAGTCCCCAAGCCAAATATTGGTGCTGAAAATTCCCCGTCTAGCCCAACTCCTGGCAAATGGGGAGTTTGTCAACCTGCCTGAGTCCTTGCCAAAAGTCTTTGATACAGAGCCTCCTAGCTCTTCATAAACCCTTTCAAGGCAGAAGCCTGTCCTGTGCCTGTGGTGCTTCCCTTTTGACAGCATCTGAAGGTCTCTCCAAAGAAAAATAGCCTTTCAACAAGAGGTTGGCTGCTGCTGCCGACTCAGCATGCACTCTGAATCCAGGTGGTTTTCCTCTCTGGACTTCAGCATCCCTCTCTATAAAAGAACAGGTAAGGCTGTAACAGAAGCAGCAAATACATGTTATTTATTCTAATGGAATGCTGAAATCAGCTAGTAAGTGTTCAGAAATGCTGAGTATTACAGTTTCAGAAATGTTGTGAGCAGGTTCACCACTTGTTTGCTTGAAATCAGCCATGTTGAGAATGTTTATACCCTATAAATTGGTAAATACTACAAATTAGAATAAAAATGAATTGCTATTGAAATTCCTCACAGCTGCCCCATGTGTAGTAGAACAGAACTGTGATCCATAGAGCTTTTAATGACTCTAAGAAGATTACAAGGCCTTTCCTCCAAGGTTGGTTTTTTCTGCAATGATTAAGCTTGGTGTCAACTCTGCTACCTATACTGCTCTCGTTTTTCCAGCTATCATGTGCTCTCAACTTGATGAGGTATAATATAACAGAGTCACCTCCATGATAAGATGAAGAAGGCTTGGCGGCATAGTGCATAATTTACTGGGCTACTAACTGAAAGGTTAATATTCCTAATCTTCCAGCTGCTAAGTAAGAGAAAGATGGTTAATCTCCCATAATAATTTACATACTCAGAACTCACTTAAAGGTTGCTATGAGTCAGAATTGACCAGCTGGCAGTACATTTAGTTATGATGAGATCTGCTATGAGTAGCCAGCTGAAAATTCATTTCCTCAGGGGTGTGGCCTACATAAAAATATTTATGTGAAAACTCTTGATTTTTGCTTGATCTAGATCATTAATTTGACTCATAACCATCTAACCTCTGGTTCTTTGACCTTGAACCAGAAACCTGCTATATTGCTTCTATACTTGGATTCATTAGTTGTGATAGCCTGATGTCTGACCTGACAATCTTAGGTTTATCAGCCCTAATAGCAACTAGAGTCAGAAGAAGCCTCCAACCTGACATCTGACCTATAGATTAGAGAATTGCCAGCCTTTAATATGAACCACTTGATTAATTTCCTTGAGACCAATATCTGTCTGTCTGTCTTGTCTGTCTCTTTCTCTGTATACATACATATATACACACACATACATACACACAGATAGATAGATATGATAGATATTAGGGAGAAGTGGTGGCTTAGTGGCAAGAACCTGCACTGCAATCCTGAAGACGTGTGATTTGAATTATTAGCTGCATCACAGGAGAAGGAAGGGCAATCTCTCCTCTGAAAACACGCTAGAGGGTCCACTATAGGTCGGTTCCGACTCAGTGGTAGACAATATACACACACGTGTGTGTATTTGTGCACATTCATATTGTGCTGCTAACTCAATGGGGACACTTCCCTGGTGGTTTGAATCTACCAACCCAACAGCTCCACAGCAGAAAAATGCACAATCTCCTTCTTGTGATTTACAGCCTGTAGGAACCCCTGGAGTATCAGCTAAGGTAGTTAAAAATTCACAAGCTGCTCCTCAGAACAAAGATGGGATAGCTTTTCCATATGATTTATAGCCTTTGAAAATCTGCTGAAGGGTTAACTAGGAGTTGGTAATTATTTGACAGCAACTATATATATATGTGTACACACGCACATATATATAGTTTATATATATACAGTTTATGTAAATATAGTTTTATATAAAAATAGTTTACATAAATATAGTTTATATAAATATAGTTTATATAAATATATAAATATATATATATAGTGGCCTCGTGGCAAGAAGCTTCACTGAAGTCTTAAAGGCATGCAGTTCAAGGCCACCAGCTGCTCTGTGGGAGGATGAGCAATCTCCTTCCGGGGAATTAACTGATACAACACACACAACACACCACACACACATTTTGGAAGCAGGAGTGACATCCACTTCCTAATCAATATGCCTCTGGAAACTCTATGAACTTTGATAAATGACTATAGTTACAGAAAGGCTTCAGGCCTTTTGTTTATAGGATCGCTGCTAGTCATGCTCAACTTGATGGCAATCAGCAACAATACACACACACACACACACACACACACACACACACACACATAATACTTCAGAAGCTGGACTATATGAAGAAGAATGTCGCATCAGGATGACGACACATCCACAATGTGCATTATGCAGTCAACACAACCTTGCTTGTAGAAAGTGAAGAGGACTTGAAGCAATTACTGCAGAAGGAAAAGACTATAGCTTTTAATATGGATTATACCTTAAAATTAAGTAAACACAAATCCTTACCACTAGGCCAGTAAACAGCATGCTAGTGAAATAATTGAAATTGTCAGTAATTTCATTTTACTTGGATCCAGAATCAATACTTATGGTCACAGCAGTCAAGAAGTCAGAATAGATGTTGTATTGGGCAAATCTGCTGTGAAGGTCCATTCAAAAGTACTAAAGAGCAATGAGGCGCCCTGATCGAAGCCATAATATTTTGCTTCCTATGCAGCTGAAAGTTGGGCAATGAATAAGGATGACTTAAGAGGAATCAATACCTTTGAATTGTGGTGTTGAGAAGAATACTTACAAAAGAACGAACAAGTGTCTTGAAGGAAGTACAGAGTGTGCTAAAGACACAGGAATGGTAAAACCCCATCTCCTATACTTTAGGTATGTTAGTAGGAGGGGCCAGTCCTTGGAAAAAGACATCATGCTGGTAAAGGTGGAGAATCAACGGAAGAGAGGAAGAGTCTCAATAAGGTGAATTGATACAATGACTACAACAATGGGCTCAAGTATATCAGATCATGAGTCTTGGTGCAGGACAGGGCAAGGTTCAGGTGTGTTGTGCATTAAGTCATGGTGGACTCAGAAACACAATCAACAACACACACTCCTTTAGTGGTTCTGCTTCTCTAGAGAACATAACATGAGATACGGTAGTAACTCTGGGTAGACTTAAACTTCCAACTTTCCTGTTAGCAACTGACTGTGCTAACTAGACTATGCTAACTATTTGCACTACCCAGAGACTCCATTTTTTAAAAAAAACAGATGGTACCATTGCATTTTTGCCACATTTAGGCTATTCTTCATTTGTATCAAGCATTGCTAAGTAGCTAGAAAATTCTACCCCAACATAGCCTGGACCTCAGTTAAAATGATTTGCTTTCCTTCTCCACATTTGTTTATTAATTAAATAGTATTGAAATGGCTTTATGTGCCAAGAAGTAGGAATAAAGTAGTGAACACCATCTACAAGATTCCTCTTCTCATGAAACTGATTTTTTTAGTAGATTGAAACAGATATCCTACATGTAAAAGTATGATTAAAAACATTTGTATAAGGTGTAAGTGATTTAAGGGAAACAAATCCAAGTGATGTGATGAGATGTGATGTGATGATGTGATGTGATAGAATTTGAGGAAAGTGCTAGTTTAAATATATTGGTCAAGAATACATCTCTGATGAAGTGGTCTGAATGATAATCCTATACAAAGTCAGGGGATGGAAGAATAGCCAAGGACAAGACTGTGAAGTGTTCTTAAGGAATCAAAAGGCAACTGTGACTGATGAGTAGTTAGTAAGGGTCAGTAAATAGTGAGGGTAATAAATGAACTGAGAGAAGTAGACAGGCACATATAGATATTATATAGTCTTAAAGCACTTCATAATTAACTTGGAATTTATTGGAAGTATCATGGGAAGCTGTTAGGGATGAAAGGAGTACAAGGAGGGGATTGACACACAATCTGGTTTGTTACACCCTTTTCAATAGGTACTAATAAGCAGCTACTATCAATTTATAGGTTTTAAACTTTATTTAATGAGATAAAATTTACATAACACAAAACTAGTCGTTTTAAGGTAAAATATTCAATGGCATTTAGTATGTTTCTTGTTTAATTTCTCCCCTTTTTTTTCTCATTATCCATTAACAGTTTGCTCTAATCCATTAGTCAAATTATAGCTAAAAATCACTGACTCACTAGTAAACCATTCCAATAATTCTGACCTTGGAGTATGGAAAATCATCTGTTTTCTTTTTTCTGTGTGTGCTTTTTCTTGGAATGGTCCACATTCCTATCCTTCACAATTTCTGATTCATTGATATAAGGGGAAGCGTAACATAAAGAACATGAGATTCAGAGATTATGCTATTAATCATTAATACTTTTTTATGCATCCTTACATTTCAGAGAGTTCGCTTCCAAAAGCATTGAAAGTTTGCAACTCTCGTTTCACTTGTCTTTCTGCCATGTTTCATTAATGGAGTGAGGAAAAACATGGGTGGATGTTAGTGTAATTCATTGAAATACGCACACACTGGGATGAAGAACAGATTTGAAAGAGAGAAATAGGTAACTTCTAAACGTGCTTCAGGAATATGCCAGCAGTTGTTATTGTTGTTGTCGTTGTTGTTGTTGTTATGTGCCATCGAGTTGCTTGCGACTCATAGCGACCCTATATGTACAACAGCCCTAAACCCTGCTCTATCCTGTGCCAATCACATTGCCTCTGACACAACCATTCTGATTACCCCAGTCACTGAATCAATCCACCTCATAGACGGTCTTCCCCTTCTGTGCTGTCCCTCCACACTCCCAAATATGATGCCCCTCTCCAAGGACCTGTCCCTCTTTACAACATGTCCAAAGTATGTCAGACAAAGCCCCAGAATCCTTGCCTCTAAGGAGTAGCCTGGTTTAACCCTCTCCAGGTTGAATCTGTTTATTTTCTTGGCAGTCCATGGTACATTCAATACTCTTCTCCAGCACCACAGCTCAAAGGCATCAATTCTCCTTCTATCCTCCTTAGTCATTGTCCAACTCTCTGATGCATAACAAGTGATTGCAAAGACCATGATCTTTATCAGACGCACCTTAGTCTCCAGAGAGACACCGTTGCTCTTGAGTACTTTGGAGAGGTCCCTAACAGCAGACTTTCCCATAGCAATATTTTTTTTTTATATCCTGGCTGCTGGTGCCAAGAGTGTTGACCAGTAGACTAAGTGAAAATGTTTACTAGGCAGTTGACTGTGTGATTCTAAATTTAAGGATTGAAATCTGTGTTGTTGGTTACCTAGTGCTACTCTGACATTAATCCCCACAAGTGAGAGGCTGTAAAGAACAGAAGTTTATTGTTTCACATTTTAAAAAGCTAGGAAGTTAAAATTTTGGGTGTAGGGGAAAGTTCTCCTTGGTTTATTTCAACATCAAGTAGCTGGAAATTCTTGGACATCCTGGGCTTGTTGATGTAACTGCTGTGTGTCTGAGTTGACATCTTTGCCCTAAGTCTGCCTCTGTTCCATTATTATCATGATTATATTTATTATTATGTACTATTTTTATTATTCAAAGTGACTATGCTTAGAGTGCACCTTTCTCTGGAATGATCTCATTCATATAACGAAATCCCTATTTCCAATATCAAAGCCACATTACCAGGGACTTAGGTACAGATTTTAATACACGTTATAGGGATACAATTCAATCTATAATAATTGGTAATACTTTCTGAGCTGTCAGATTCTATATGGTAATTAATCCAATGAACTTGTCCAAGAAAACCATGTCAAGTGCAATAAGAGAAAACCTAGGGTGTTGCATCAGCAGCACATATACTGAAACTGGAACACTACACGTCAACATGGCAAAGTGCTCCATATTTTAATAATAATCAAAGACAGGACAGAATACCCATATTGAAGACTAGTCCGGGAAAAAGAAGATTTGATATTTCTAAAGAGCTCCATTAAAAAATTCTATACTTGACACTATACTCGTTCAGAAATACTTACGCTATGAAATAGGGCTCAGGAGCTGAGTGAATGAAGGAGTGAAGAAAAGGGAAGAGCTGGCCATTCAAAAGTTGTGGTACTCTTTTTAAAGAAAAAAAAATCGAGAATAGAGAAGTTATAGAAGGAGGGGGAAAATGTCCTCTTAGAGCTATTGCCTGGCATTAAATATATACATTGTCTTGACTTTTGAGTTCTTGAGAGCTGAGGCTGTATTTACTTTTGTGTAGCACTGAGAATATAGCTTGGCACAGATAAGCGCTTATGGACAAATGTTTGTAGAGTTTATTTGAATGTGCCTTCAGATGAAGTGAGTAACATTTCCCCTTGAGGATTTATCACAAGCATTGCCAAGGGGCCCTTGTCACTTTCGCTTAGGCAATAATTTCATCACTCAAATAAGGGAATTGAGACACATTGAGGGACGGGTAGTGTAAAACTTTTCTCAATTGCACCAGACTACCTTATTACACCTAAGTCTAATGGAGACATTACTATTAGCACAATTATTTTCACTTCTAACATACATATATACATATAGATTTCAAAACTTTGGGTTAGAGTAACTCAATTTTCAGTCACCTATAAATTCTGGGCTTTCTTTATCAGTCACCTGTAAATTCTGGACTTTCTTTATCAAAGCTCATGACAATCTGTAAGGAGTTTCACTTCTAGGTCAAAGGCCACATTTGTCTGGCAGTTCAAATTCAGCAGCCACTCAGAGGGAGAAGGATGGGCCATCTCCTCTCAGGCACTTTACAGACTTGGAAACCTGCTAGACGTCAGCTATGAATCGATTCTTATTTCATGACAATGAGTTTAGGTTTGAGTTTTTTCTTTGTTGGTGGGTAAATCACAAGTTGAAGCTGGATGACTTATCTGCATAATTTGAGAACCAAAGATTTGTGAATTAAAATCTGAATGCTCTGATGTAAATTTCTGTGGGTAGTCGCAAGCTAGAAAGTGCAGGAAAGGATCCTCAACTGCCTTTTGATAATATCCTTCTTCCTTGCACTTTCTAGCTTGCGACTGTCTGCTTAGGTAAAGGGAGCAAAATGACATAGATAGTCAGCGTAGATAGTGTGCGTTCTGACTAAGCACTAGCCTCATTAGGGGGTTTAGGGTGGGATAGTCTTGCCATTATGATTCACAGTTCTTCTTAATAAGTAGCTGGAGACAGTAGTAAGAGCTATTTACTTTTAAAAAAGAAGCCTGGTGGTAAAAGAACTCAGCTGCTAACCAAAAGATTGGCAGTTCAAGCCACCAGCGATTTCATGGGGGAAAGATGTGGCAGTCTGCTTCTGTAATGACTTCCAGCTTTCGTAACCTTATGAGACAGTTCTGCTCTGCCCTACAGAGTCCTTGGGAGTTGAAACGTGAAGACTATAGATTTTGGTTTGAGGTATGTTAAAAAAGGAGCTCTGTTAATCATAAGGTCAAAGGTCTAAACATACTCGCTACTCCATGGGGGGAAAAATGTGGCAGCCTGCTTCATTAAGGACTACATCCTTGGTTACCCAATGGAACAGTCTCATTCTAATAGGATTTCTCTGAGTCAGAATTGACTGGAATCAAGGGCAATGAGTGTAAGTTGAATAGTGGTGACAGATCAAGAACCAATGAAATGCCTCTCATTTCAAGGAGACACTTTAGCACAAACATTAGATGGCTCGGTTGATGCTCCAGAGGGATGAAGCACATTAGAACAATGCACATAGGTTTTGTGCGGGATGAATGAGACTTGATTCCATGCTTTAGGAAGCGTATAGTCTTGAAAGAGCAATAAGAAGCGAATAAAATCACTTTAATTTGTGAATTATTCTAACAACTGCATCCTTGGAAATAAAGCCCAAGACCAAAACGAATGCTGTTTTGTTGGAAGGAAGGACCAGTAAAAGAAAACAGACATTCTAAAATGCAGCAAATAACATAGAATGATTCCACGTCATGAGAGAACCACAGGACACCTCACAAGTGCAAATGATCAGAAATCTCCAGGAAGCTCTCCAGAAAAAGAGGCACTGCAAGTCTCTGGGGACCCAATGGACAGGCAGGAGGCAGAGAGTGAATAAAATGCAGAGAAGAAGGCAGGTAACTTGGGATCCTTTCAGGTTCTAGTGAAGATTGACGATAGCATGCATTCTGCAGCAAAAGTAGAAGCTGACCAGCAGGCAGTGCCTTATCACAGGAGACATCAAAGGTCATTCTAAAATCTTCTGGTCTGATTTCCCAGGTGTTGTGGAGCCTTGGAAGTTTATGAACAGAAGAATAATGTAACTAGAGCTGGGCTCTGAGGAGAGTACCATCACAGCTATGTTTAGTATGAGCTGAGGAGTGAGGGGAAGAGTAGAAGCAGAGAGAACAATTGAAAGTGCATTGTTAATCCACTTTGATTTTCTAGGCTGACATTTGGTTGATTATCATTCTATTCTTTGGAGATTTAATTACACATGAGGTTCAAGATCTACTCATAGAACAAGGACATTAATAAATGGAGTTAGATCAAAGTGGTAAATTCCTGCAGCTACCTCCATTCTCTCTTTCCCCATTCCTTTAAATAATCAGCAAATGTCAAGAAAGCATGGGATTTATTTGGTGTACCATTAGTTTGTAGTTACTGTGTAGGGAAGTCCATTTTGAGGGGTTTGGCTACAAGGTCCCCAATTCCTAGCGGTAACACGGAATTACTATAGAGTAATTGAGATTTGCTGGCCCAGTGGACAGAAAGCAATGCTACCAAGCCGAAGGTGGGTGACTTTTAATCTGCAGCCCTCGGGCCTGTCTTTCATTGTTTTTGTTCAGACATTCCTCTAGGTCGTATAGCCCTGGTGTACAAATTGCCATCCTGTGGTCACTTGTGGTTGCTGTGAGACTGAACACTGTGACATGGATGTGTCAAATGCGTTAATGGTTGGCTACCCAATGTGGACAGAGAGTGGGGTGGAGCTCCTCGATTAAAACAAGCTTGGAAGGAGGAGTGGCATCCACTTCCATAATAGCTTGCCTCCGGAAACCCTATGAACCTGGAGAGAGGATGAAAGGCACCCAAGCATCGAGGACTCTCCTTCATAGGGTCGCTATGAGTCGCCTGCAACTCGAGGGCACTTAACAACAACAACAATTGAGATTTGCAGCAGAGGACTCAAGGACAACAGCAATTGTTAGGCTGGCACCGGATCAGACAGCGTGTTGTTTAGTTGCACATAGGGTTGCTATTTACCAGGGGCTACTTGTTAGCACCTAACAACCGTGAAGTGAGGTTTAGTGGTTACACACCAAGTGCAACATTTATTCTGGAAAACCTTAGTTAAGAATCTCTAAAAGAGTTAGATCTATTCTACCTAATATAAACAATCTTTTATGTGTATATATGTGTCTACACTAGGGCCAATTTAGGGAAAACAAAATAAATTGTACATGCACCAAATTTCCTATTAGCCAAAATTAATAAAGAGACATCTTTATTCCTGCTTACTTTATTAATATATATGCTAGTCAGTTGTCTGCTGTATTAAGTAGAAAAAAACGCCAATAGAGGGGGAAATGGCACTGCCTTTTAATCACTGAAATGTGCATTTCTGTGCATATTGAAAAAATTGTAGCATGGAACAACCCTCTAACCTCTAGCTTCATAATTAAATTAGATCAAAGATTATAATAGTTACCATAAATTAACACACAAATTAGATCGTGTGTTTAATGAGTGGGCCACATGCATCTTCATGTCAAAGGTGGTTCACCCAGTAACTTTTATTTAGGCTAAACCTTTTATTGTACACCTAGGAAAGTGAGTTGCAGAGATGTAAGTTGATGTGCTTATGAATACACCACTACTGAATTACTGAATTCTACCAAACACCATCCATATGGGATCCTGCATATTTAGTATCTCATTATAATTTTATTACATTCTTTCTTTCACTTTTGCTCTAAAATAGGTACTCCTCTTGAGATACACAGATAGGAATTTGAGGTTGACTTTCTGACATTCACATCTGAAAAGCAAGACATCATTCCTAATTTTTTTACTTCATGTTCAAACCTGCAGATTTTCAGAGTTGTTATTACTATTGTATTGATTCCATAAAGACTAGAATCAGGATATCAGTTCTCTCTTGTTCTCTTCTTTAAACTTTCCTATAGAACTAACTTGTTCAGAAGCATTTGTAAGCACTGTGGACTTTGCTAAAGATTGTGAAAGGAAAATAGAGAAGAAAGCATATACAGCATTCTTCTGGGGATCCTCAGTTTAGACATTTCTCTCTTGTCTCTCCTTTATTGAACGACTAACAAGAACTTTTTTCTTTATGCCTTTGAACTGTTGGGAAGATTATCATCTTTTCCCTTTCCAGTGTTTCTATTCTGTGGAAATAGTCACTAATAATCAGAGAGAAAGGTAAGAGAAGACTAATCGGTTAATAGATTCAACATCTGAGAAAGCAACTTAGGAACCTTCTCTTGTGCCTTAGGACTCTTGCTAATAAATAACCAACAATCAAGGTACAGTCTACAAACTGCAGAAATATTCAAAGAAGTTAATTTCTAGTTCTCACTTACTATTAGGGTGGGTCAAAGAATACAGTCTTAAATATGGGTTGCATCTTAAAGTC
The DNA here is from genome assembly GCF_000299155.1 of Elephantulus edwardii. Lineage (NCBI taxonomy): Eukaryota > Metazoa > Chordata > Mammalia > Macroscelidea > Macroscelididae > Elephantulus > Elephantulus edwardii. The sequence goes on along the minus strand of NW_006399802.1, from coordinate 13,593,582 downwards.
AAGAAGACAAAGATTCTTACCACTGGGCAAATAGGCAACATCATGGTAGATGGAGAAAGGATTGAAGCTGTCAACAATTTCATCTTATTTGGATCCACAGTTAAGACTCTTGGTACCTTCAGGCAGGAAATCAGTAGATGTATTACACTGGTAAAATCTGTAGTTATGGTCATCTACAAATTATTGAAGAGTAATGATGTCAGTTTGAGGACTAAAGTGTGTCTGATTCAGGCCATGGTCTTTTTGATCACTTACTGTGCATCTGAGAGCTGGACAATGAATAAGAATGACAGAAAAATTGATGCCTTTGAGCTGTGGTGTCAGGGAAGAGTAATGAACATCCTATGGACTGCCAAAAGAAAAAAACAAATATGTTTAGGAAAGGGTGCAACTACAGTGCTCTTTGGAGCAAAGATAATGAGGCTTTGCCTCACATGCTTCAGGCATGTTGCTAGGAAGGGCTCCTTTTAGAGAAAGACATGATGCTCAGAAAGGTAGAGGGTCAGCAAAGGAGAGGTAGACCCTTGGCCAGGTGGATTGTCACAGTGACTGCCACAATGAGGCAGTCTTAGGAGGTGTGAAGAAGGCACCGGATAGAACAGGGTTCAGAGTAAAGATAATACATTTCATGTATTATATAGATGACCAAAATATCAAGACATAGGAGAGTGAAGAAAAAGAAACCAAGTCATTGATTATACTTTTTTATACTTTTCTAAACTCAATGTTGATTGTCTAATTAAGACCATCTGGCTCATTTAAAAATAGCTAGCACAAGAAATAATGACTTTTTTATGATTAACTATGACTTTTGAAAACCAAATATGTACACTATTAAGGTTGGTAGGAAAACAGAACATAATCAGCTTTAGGGAGAGAACTTTAGATAGAAAGGACATTTATCAGCAAACAAGTTATTCTTCCTATGTATGGGCTTACACATCATGCATCTCTTCTGTGATGACTGAAAAATACATGTGTTGGGGGGAAATATTAACAAAACACTAATATCAAGAGATACTAGTAGAAAGAGCTCTGTGGTCTAGTGGTAAGGCTCTATGCTGCACTCTCAAAGGCATGCAGTTCAAATCTACCAGCTGCTCCAAGAAAAAAGGATGGGCAATCTCCTTGTATGTGATTAACTACCTCTGAAAACCCACTAGCAGGTCAGCTATGGGTCAGTTCTGACTCTATGGTACACAACCACAACATATATCTATATATTAGACTTTCTCGTCGCTATGAGTCGCAGGCGACTCGACGGCACATAACAACAACAACAACATTAGACTTTAGATAATTACATTCCTCCATATCTCTTCTTATTAAATATTCTTAAACACAGTTCCAATTTTTTTCCAAAGGTTTTTCTCACCACTCAACATTGAAAAAAATTCTTGAAGGATCTCATAATAAATTAATACTTCTATATTAAGACTCTTAAATCCTTTAATAATTCTTTGGATAATTCCTAAATTACTCTAAGAATTGTATCCTTGGAAATAAATCCTAAGAACAAAATGAACATGGTTTTGTTGGAAGGACCAGTTAAAGAAAATAGGCATCTTAAAATGCAGTAGAAAAGTGGCAAAAGCTTTTTAGACAACCATTAGCTATCCTTATGGAGGAATAGATTAAAATGTCGAAAGAAATAGAAATGTTAAATGCTCTAATTTTGTGTCAAGTATGTAATTTCTTTTTTGTTTTGTTTTATATCCAACCATTTGGAACCTACAAAATAATATAGCACAGATTTCTTTTTGTTGGTCCTATAATACTTCCCCTGGAACAATTACGCATGCAATTCGAGGACTGTCACAGCCAAACTGATGTCTTCCCTTGGGACCATGAGGAACAATTGCCCTTCCCCATGGGGTAGCTCTAAAAGCTGCATCTAAAAGCTGAGTTCCTTGATGAATGGCACACAGTCTTTGGAGTGTGCCACCCTTTGTGGATGGGGCAGGAAGGCTGAGCATTTGAGCCAAAACACCTTCTCCCAAATGGTCATCTGCAAATTATGTGTGACTGCTGCAGAGCCCTGCACTAACCAAAGAAAGGAACTTGGGATGTTTTTAAAAATTAGAGAAAATCATGTTTTGCTTTGTTTTTAATCCCCTAAGAGACTTGATTTCTGTTTATTTTTTTTTAAATTGTCCTTTACTAGGCTTTTATCTCACTAACTGAACAAAATATAGTAATTGAATTTGTAAACCAAGTAACATAAAATATATCTTTATGTTCCCAAATGTGACAGCACGATGGACTTCAGATCCTTTGCTATCATTAGGTGCTGTCGAGTTGGTTCCGATTCATAACAGTTCCGTGTTACAGCAGTGAAAACTCCGCCCTCCTGAGCCGTCTTCATCATCATCACTGCTGGAACCCATGGTAGCAGTCACTGCGTCAATCCATCTCGGAACACCTTTGAGTTTTTAATACTTTGAAAAAGACTTGGGCAGGAGATTTTCCCAATGCAATAAACTGATATCTTCACTACTGCTTCCATCAATGCTGATTGTTAATTCAAGCAAATCAAACCCTTGACAACTTAGTGTTTTCTGTTTTTCATGATATCATGATGTTTATTGGGCCAGTTGTAAGGATTTTTGTTTCCTTATGTTGAGGTATGTGTCCAGACATACCTTGTTTTACTGTATGCTAAGTGAAGACACTGCATGTATGTATGTATGTATGTATTTAACAAATTGAATTATTTATAGCAACCTTGTGTTGGGCAAGTTTGTTGGCACCATTTTCTTCCAACAGCACGTGCCATTAGAAAGTATGAAACATGATTATCAATATCAGAGAACCGTGTGGCCTAATGGTCTGGAAATTATGCTGCCAACCCAAAGGTGGTTGTTTCGAATGTACCAGTTTCTCTGAAGGGGAATAAAGGGCAACTTCCTTTTGCTCAGTTTTGGAGCCCCTGAAAATTCACTGAAGTGTCAACTATGAGTCATTTCCAACTTAATGGCAGTGATCATTAATATAACATTAAAATTTTTTCTAGGGATAATTTTAAAAATCTTGTAACAAAGCAAAACAAATAACTAAAAAAAGCTTGTACTTTGGTAAGAGGCTGCCAGAAATTCTAACTGGATTGATAAGAGGATGTAGAACAAGGGATATCACTGCTAATTACCAATTGGATCTTAACTGAAAGCAGAAAACACACACACACACACATAACCAACTCATAACTAACTCTCCAGGTGAGTGTTCAGAGTCTGTAAAATGCAAAGAAGGAAACTGCCTATTCTTCCTCTGAACAGCTGGTGGATCCAAGCCAGCCACCTTAGGGTTGTGTAAGAAGAACGAGGATCACATGAGGATGGCCATCCCTGACCTCTATCAACTCCAGAGGGGAAACTGTCTCACTATCATCATCCCCAGAACAAAACCCATGAGGTCAGACATATTCTCCATGCTCCTACACCTCTTTCTACTAATCTCAACGCCAACCTTTTTTTTTAAAAATTGATATTTTAACGAAAATTTACAGAAAACGTGCAATTTTATTCATTCATTATTACACATTTCCCCCTCACAGTTCACTTTTCTCTTTAAAAAGATTCTTTCACTGCTGCAGAATTTCATGCCCCCATCCCAGTCCACTTTGTATTCACCTCACCTCTTCTCCTAGACTGTTGTCATACAAATAATACATAATCATATATTTCTTTTAGACAGTTCTTTCCCTCATTGATTTAAATGCAGTGTTCATTATTTATCTCTTTTCTTAGTTTCCCCCAAACTCCATGTCAGTCTTATTTTACAACAGTGGCCTTATGCAGTATTTATCCTTTTGTGACTGAGATATTTCACTCAGCATAATGTTTCCCCCATTTTGTATAATATTTTGTGAGTTCTTTGTTTTTCAGTGCTGCAGAGCATTCCATTATGTGACTATAGCACAGCTTCCCCATCTATTAATTTGTTGATGGGCACTTGGCTTGCTTCCATCTCTTTACTATTGTGAACAATGCCACAATAAACATGGGTGTGCATGTATCTGTTTGGGTGGCAGTCCTATGGGGTTTTTTGGGGGGGTATATTCCCAGTTTAGAAGTGGGCGTGACATCCTCTTCCTAAATAACATGCCTTTAGAAACTCTACGAACTTTGATACATGTTGATAGTTGTAGAAGGGCTTCAGGCCTTTTGTTCATAGGGTCGCTATCAATCATGCTCGACTTGAAGGCAACCAACAACTACAACATATTCCCAGTAGGGCAATTTCTGGGTCAAATGGTATTTCTATTTCCAGCTTTTTGAGAAAGTGCCATACAATAAACTTCATCAGAGAAAAGCTTGAAAGAACTCTGGAAGTCCTAACCCACAAAATGAACAGTCTCCCAAGCATTCTGAAAAACCTACAAACAGGAGAGGACAAAATAGATGAATGGGACTTTCTAAGACTCAAATCCCTACGCATATCCAAAAAGTTCTCCAACTGGATAAGAAGGGAAGCCACAGACTGGGGAAAAATATTTGGTAATGACATGTCTGATAAGGGACTTATATCTTGAATTTGTAGAATAATCTAGCACCTCAACAAGATAAAGGTAAACAACCCAATTGCAAAGTAGACACAGGATACAAACAGGCACATCACCAAAGAAGACATTCAGATGGTGAACAAACACATGAAATGTTCAAAAATCCCTAGTTCTAAGAGAGAAGCAAATCAAAACAATTAGAAGATTATTATCTCACTCCAACAACAATAGCAAAGTTCAACAGAGCAGCAAACAACAAATGCTGGTGAGGTTGTGAAGACATTGTGGAACCCTTATTTACTGTTGGTGGGAATGTAAAATGGTTCAACACCAATCTTACTGCTCTACTGGGTCCAAAATAAATTGCAATAGCTCACAGACATCACAGAACCCTATTGGAAAATTTGAAAGGCTCATATGCAAGTTCGAGCTGAAGCTGAGGAAAATTAAACCAAATCCACAGCAGCCAAATATGACTTCGATTTCATCCCACCTGAATTTCAGAATCATCTCAGGAACAGGTTTGAGGCCTTGAACACTAATGAGCGAAGACCAGATGAGTTGTGGGAGGATGTCAAAGGTATCATCCAGGAAGAGTGCAAA
>NW_006399802.1:13551285-13586605 GCF_000299155.1 Elephantulus edwardii | reverse complement strand
GGCACATAACAACAACAACAACATATATAATTCAGGCTGGCAGCAAGATACTGTTACTTAGTTAGAATAGCTTCTGAAATGTATTCACAGCACCTCAGTCTGCAGCCTCGTGGCTTTGGGCCAGTTACAAATCTGTTGGTCATGCCAGTTATGGCTCTCCCAGTCAGTCTTGGCCAAAGGCTCTTAGCTATGGTTCCATGGAATAGTAATCCTAAGGTCAACTCTGTCTCATGTCAGGTCTCTGGTTCTCTGCTACAGCTGTAGCTGGTGCTACAAGAATCTCTGGGCCAGAAGGGAGCTCTGCATTCTTTGTTTCTTCTTAGCTGGTGGTGAGATACTCAAAATCTGCCACTGAATCTGCCTAATTTGGTGGCAAGACTAGCCAATCCCCTTGTGGATAAGCTACACAGCCTATTCACGTATTCCCGTCCATTCATATGGCAAAGTCAAAGTCAGTGGCTAGGTAAGTCACTTGAAAAATAAACTTCATACACCACAAGTTGTCAGTGCAACTCGTTACCTAGTAGACAATCAAAACCCCTTTCAAATATGTAGATTTTCAACAAATTATGGATAATATTATGTTGTAATTCCTCAAAGTATTTTAATACTTAGTAAACCTGAGTATAGTGTAGACATAAATTTTTATGCACTGAAAAAACAAAAAAAAAATTACCTGACTGCTTTATCATGGTATTTGTTTTATTCTAGTGATCTAGAATCTGCAATATCTCTGATGCTTGTCTGTACTGAAGTCTGTAGGGATTTTTTTATACTTTTCAATCTGTGCTTCAAGTCCTCTCCACATACATTCATTATATTACTGGCATAGTGCAGGCTCTTAATGAGTCTTTTTCTCTAATCCTAATTCTTTTACATTAATGGTTGGTGTGCAAATTTGAAAAATAATCATATTAATGGACTTTTCTTATAGGTATAAGGTTATTATCCTATTATTAAAAGACTAGATTTTAAAACTATAAAAATATTTTTTAGTATAAGTTTAAAGAGAAAATTGGTTTTCCATTGAATCATTCATAGATATTTTGTTTTATAACATTAATTATAATAATCACAAGGTAACTGCACTCTGTCCATCCTCTCCTTGTGATCCTTCTTTGCATTGACTATCCTATTGACTATACTATCCTATTCTTTTCTGCCTTCTCATCTTTACCCCTGGGAAAATCCTACCCTTTTAATCTTTTATGGTTGATTGTTCTAAGGACTGAGTACTTCACTGTTCACCTTATAGACCTATCTATTGCTTTGCTGACAATTGAGCCACAGAGAACTTGAAATCTTTGAAAGTCTTCTTTTTGACAAGGAATCCAACACTATTTCTCTTCAATTTGCCATTTCTGACTTAGCAAATTATATGACCATTCGTTTCAAAATAGCCAGTGCCATTCCACTTTCATTTACAAATGCCTAGGGTGATTATAGTCAAGAATTCCATTTAATTTTTTAATTATAGCCAATTTTTCCTGAACCATACTTTACAATGCCATATTCTTATTACTAATAAATGTCTATAGCTCTTTCTTCTCATTTTGTATTCGGCCACATCAGCAAATAAGGATTATGGAAAGCATTATACCATCCATGTCATTAAGCTTAATTCTATTTTGAGGAGACCATTGAGTGCTTTCAAATTTGAGGGGCTCATCTTCCAACCCTACGTCAGACAATATTCCACTGCTATCCATAAAGTTTTCACTGAAGAAAAAAAAATTAAGATTATTCCTAGATCTTTATATGGTATATGTACATTTTCTATATAAACACACTTAAGTGTTCTGGAATTCTCATTCTTTGTGATGTTTATCTAGTCTAGTAGACTGTTTTAGTCAGTGTCGGTTCAAACCAATACCCTCAGATAGTAATTGAGTGTGAATTATTTGTATCAACCAGGGTCCTAAATTTTTAATAGAACTCAGAAAACCAAAAGTTTCATTGACTATGCAAAGGCGTTTGACTGTGTGGATCATAAGAAACTGTGGCTGCCTCTGAGAAGAATGGGAATCCCAGAACACTTGATCGTTCTAATGTGAAACCTATACTTGGACCAGGGGGCAGTCGTCAGAACAGAGCAAGGGAATACTGCATGGTTCAAAACTGGGAAGGGCATACGCCAGGGATGCGTCCTATCTCCATACCTTTTCAACCTGTATGCAGAACAGATTATCCAGGAGGCTGGGCTCTATGAGGAGAAATGTGGGGTCAAGATTGGTGGAAGATCTATCAACAATCTACATTATGCAGATGACACAACCCTGCTTGCTGAAAGTGAGGAGGACCTGAAGCACTTGCTACAGAGGGTCAAGGACTGCAGCCTCCAATATGGATTGAGGCTCAATGTCAAGAATACAAAGATTCTCACCACTGGGCCAATTGGCAGCATCAGGATGGATGGTGAAGAGAATGAGATTGTTCACAGCTTTAGTTTGCTTGGCTTCATAGTCAACACTCTTGGCACCAGTAGCCAGGAAATTAAAAGGCGCATTGTCATGGGAAAGTCTGCTGTTAGGGACCTCTCCAAAGTGCTCAAGAGCAATGGTGTCTCTCTGGACACTAAGGTGCATCTGATACAGGCCCTGGTCTTCGCAATCACTTGTTATGCATCAGAGAGTTGGACAATGACTAAGGAGGATAGAAGGAGAATTCATGCCTTTGAGCTGTGGTGCTGTAGTTTACCATGGACTGCTAGGAAAACAAATAGATTCATCCTGGAAAGGGTTAAACTGGGTGGCACCTTGGAGGCAAGGATTCTGAGGCTTCGTCTAACATACTTTGGACACGTTGTAGGGAGAGACCGGTCCTTAGAGAAGGACATCATGCTTGGGAGGGTGGAGGGACAGCGCAGGAGGGGAAGGCCCTCTATGAGGTGGATTGATTCAGTGACTGGGATAATTGGGATGGGAGTGTCAGAGACAGTGCGATTGGCACAGGACAGAGCGGAGTTTAGAGCTGTTGCATATAGGGTCACTATGAGTTGCAAGCAACTCAATGACACATAACAACAACAACAACTGTCAAATCAGATCTGACTGGTACAGGAGAAGATTTCTGCTCCTTCTCCAGTGAGCATCTTGTAGATTCAAACCATGTACCTCTGGGATTGCAGTGTAGCTTCTTGCCACTAGGCCACCAGAGCTCCCAGAAAACCAGAGTTCTTGAGGTTGGTCAAGCCTGACTTAACCCTGATGACATAATCTGCAGAGGATTCTGACAGTAAAGTAAGAGAAAATGATGCTATTTGAATGTGCTACAGAATGGAAAGGGTGAGGTTGATGCAGTGAAGCTCAACACTTAAGTAAATGACCAATTTAGTCTCCTTGTAATCTGGAGCTAACAGATTGACTCTCACACCAGCACTAAAGCACATTTCCTCTCCAAGAAAATTGAATAAGAATGTAGAACTAGAATGACAATGGTGAAGTATGAATATCCGGCTCTCAGCCTTTCAGTATAACCAAGGTCAAGGCTGCTTTTTTGAAGGGAAGTGTTTAGAGGAGAGTGAATATGGTCTGTAAAGTGGGTGTTACTGCCCTAGAGCCTGTGTTAAATTACTTATTCTTGAGCTGGCCTCATTGAACCAAAAGGAACGTCAAGGAGTAAATATCCATTTTTCTGACACACAAATTAGCACTCTTCATTAATTGTCTTCATTTGACAAAGATCTCTTCCTAGAAAGAGTTATCACTCAGTTGTCTCTATCTTATCCATAGACATAGTAACTGCAATTTTGATCCATCCCTGAAGAAAATGCCAAAGCCTTGTCTTCATTGTTTATGGGTCATTTCAGTGGACTTTGCCCTGTCTTTGTTTTGAAGTATATAGATGGTGCTGGAACATTGGTTTGGCCAAGGTTACTTCCTCTCTCAGCCTGGCTTGGCTTGGCTCCTGAGTGATTTAAAGTCTGTTTTGGAACAAGTGTGGGAGTTGGTCCTAATGTGGAAATGAGGATCAGATAAATAACTATTGTCATGAGGAGATTTAGGCAGAAATGAATCAGCAAATGCCTAGGGAAAGTTCTTTGTAGACCCTGTCCCACATTTCAGTTTGCTCCAAATGACCCAGTTCATTCCCTCAAGAGGATTAAGAAATGTTATGTCCTGCAAGGTTCTCTCAAATGCTAGCTTCTTAGTTTATGCAGAAAGATATAAGAGATTCTGCTTTAAAGGGCTCTCTCTTTCCAGGAATTCCCCATTTGGGAAAAGGGATGAGAAAATGGCAGGATACACATCCAGTGCCCATGTGTTATGGTTTGAGGATGGAGCCTGGGAGGGTAGTTTTTCTTGCAAAATAGAATGAAAAGTCTCTTGTCCATTGCAGCTACCTGAGCTTTTATAAAGCACCAATGGGATTATGACATGCCCTGCTTAAACCTTTTGAAGTCTAAACACTGATTGTAGAATAAAACTCTAGTTCTTCCGTGTGTCATCTTAGCTGTCTGTGATCATGCCACTTCTTACTTCTCCAGCCTTTTTTCTCACTATGGAGCCTTCTCTACTCAGCCTTATCACCCACAGTGGACTGATGCTGGCCCACCAGCCAAGTTCGGGCCACCATACCCTATCAAGAGCTAAGAATGATTTTCACGTTTTTTAATAGCTGTGTAAGTACCAGCACAGTATTTTCTATGTTGCCTCTTAGCCTCTTAGCTGGACCCAATATATTTACCATATGGCCCTCTAAAGGAGAGGTTTTCTGATTCTTGCTTTGTGTTATCATGGTATTAATTGTTATACAATACTCTCAAACATATCAGTGTTGCTTTCCAACACGATGCTGCTTGAGTCATTTCTATTGTCTCTAATTGCCTCTTCCACAAATGTTGAATAGCAATTCACCTGCCAGGTGCTTTGAAATACAAATTAAGTAAGTCAAAGCTCCTACCTTGAAGAACTCACAGCCTAAATGGGAAATGATTGTGTGTACCAGTGCATGGTAAAGACTCAGTCAAGGCAAACCATGGACTGTGACTGACTCACCAAGAAAGTTGTATGGGGTCACTGAAGGATTTTTTTTCTAATGAGTAATTGATGCTCTGATGGTGAAACTCTATAGCATATTATACTGTTAACTAAAGGGCAAGCATCCTTGAGGGTTTGAATCCACCAGAAGCCCTGTGACGAAAAGATGAACGAACAGTATCCTTCTGTTATGATTTACAGTTTCAGCAACTTGAGGGAGGGTCATTATGAATTGAGTCAACTTGACAAGTAGAATCCCTTCTGAGACCCTAAAATATAACATTGCTGTATTCTTTTCTTTGACCTTTTGCATGGCCATTCCACACCTACAGGGAACCCTGGTGACCTAGTCCATAAGTAGTTGCACTAAGCCAAAGAGCAGCCCTCTCAGGTGGTTGGAATTCATGAGTGACTCCTTAAGAGAAAGACAGTCAGTCTCCTCCCATGATTTCCAACTTGTAAACCCTATGGAGCTTCAGCCAAGAGATGGCTCTGACTTGACAGTAATGAGTTTGTGTCCTTGAGTTTTAAGAAGACCTACAGCAGTAAATTTTATATACTATGATCCGTAATGTAGATTGTAATGTGCTTCTCTGATCTCCTTCAGGACCAAGGCACTCATTTCCTCTGCTGCTACTTATGTTGCCTGGAGATGATCTACAGCTTGGTGTCTAAGAATTAGCCTTAGCTGAGGGATCCCCCTCTCTCAAAGTAGTTTCTTCTTGGGGAGACAAGTTCTGTATCCAATGACTGGTCAGTATGGGGACACAATGGCCCAGTCTCTCATCTTCATTTCTGAAGATCTCTGATTAGTTCCCTTGAATTCAGAGTTTCCTTGTCATCTTCTGGAAAAACATTCCAGTTCCTCTTCCTCTCTTCCCAAACTCACTCCCTTCCTTCTTGTACAGATGTTATAAGATCACTTCTAAGAAAATATCTCCTTTACACTGGATTTTCCAGGGAATCTAAATATTACAGATTATGTTGTTGTTAGATGCTCTTGAGCTACCTGCAACTCATAGAGACCCTATGTACAATAGTTCTAAAGTCTATTCTATCCTAAGCCAGTCTCACTGGCTCTGATGCACCTACTCCCATTACTTCAGATACTGTGTCATCCAGGGTCTTCCTCTCCTGCACTGTTCCTTCACTCTTCTGAGCATGATGTTCTTTCCAAGGACATGTCCCTCCTGGCCAGGTGTCCAAGGTATGTGAGATGGAGCTTTAAAATCCTGGCCTCCAAGGAGAGACTTGGTTTCACCCTCTCCAAGACAGACCTATTATTTTTTCTCTTGGTGTATATTCAATACTCTTCTCCATAACTCAAGGGCATCTTTTGTCATCTTTATTCACTATCCAGCTCTCTGATGCATAGCAAGTAATTGCAAATCCCACAGCCTGGATCAGGCACACTTTAGTCTCTAGACTGACATCATTGCTTCTCAATACTCCGGAGAGGTCCCTGACCACATATTTTCCAAGTTTAGTTCATCTTTTGATTTCCTGACTACTGGTGCCAAGAGTGTTGATTGTGGAGCTGAGGAAGCGGAAATTGTTAACAATCTCAATCTCTTCTCCATCTTCATGGTGCTTCCAGTTGATCCAGTGGTGTCTTCTTGATGTTGAGGGTCAATTCATATTGAAGACTACAGTCCTTGACTTTCTACAGCAAATACTTCAGGACCTCTTCAGTTTTAGCAAGCAAGTTTGAAAATATGTGTGGTAAATTCAAGCTTCATGAATGCTGTAGAATTCCACCTAGGAATAGCTTGCTCTTTTATGTTAGTAAGGAAAGATTAGTAAAGAGGACATTTTAGGTCAATCTCTTTTGAAATATAAAAGAGATTAACAAACAAGAGAGTAAGCAGGAGTAAAGAAAAGAGATACAGAGCTACATGAATATCTTACAGTAGCAGAAGAAACAAAGATCTTACTCCAAATTCAACAGAAACAAAGGTTACTGCCTATAGCTGGTTCCCTGAATTCAGGCTTATAGCCTCCTAAATTGTGAGGAAATAAATTTGAGTTTATGAAAATCATGCTCTTGGGGCATCTCTGTGATAGCAACATTAGGTAGCTAAGATATTAGCCTTGGCCTTCACATCCCCTGACTTTTGGACCACTATGGCACTTAGACTAGGTACCCCAATGTCCACTGTGAGTGCTGGTTGGAAGACAAGCCTACTTTCTATTTCTCTACATTTCTAGTCAATAAAAAGAGATGTGAATAAAAAGTAGAGATGTGAGTTAGGGCATTCTACTCTAAAGACATGTTCTGCATATCTCACTACTTCAAAATGGCAAATGAAATGTCCTCCCAGGAAACGACTCCTAATGTTTAAAGAACAAATAAGCCAGAAAAGACCGGGTTGTATTACCCCTTCCCCTAAAATGATACTATAGAAAACAACAACAACAACAATCCCTCTGCAAAATAAATGATACTTAATAAAACTTGAAAATAAAACAAAGAACTCACTTCCTTTGAGTTGATTCCTACTCATCGTGGCCCTATAGAGTGCAGGAGACCTGCTCTATAATGTTTCCAAGACTGTAACTCTTCATGGAGTCAGGCTGCCATATCTTTCTCCCACAGCACAGCTGGTGAGTCCAAACATCTGCCTTTTGGTTAAGACTACAGTGCTTTAGCAAATATGCTTAACTTTTTATAAAACCACACCCAAGAGGAGCAAGAGAAACCCTCCTTTTCACAGGTCTTGTACCACTTGTTTAAGACACACAGCCTGGTCAAGCCTCAGTCAGTTTTACTTCGCTATCTTAAGGCCTGGAGAGAAGAAGCTGGAACTTCTTTCTAACTGGTGCTCAGCTTCAATGTACCACAAAGAGGCAGAGAAATATAATGAAAGGGGGAAAGAGATAAATGATGAGTTATAATTCTTTGAATAGCTAGATAAATATTGACTAAGAGTGCCTGTGAAAAAGAATTGTTCAGATCTGCCTGGAAAAATTAGCTTCCCTCCACCCCGCCCTCCCCCTACTGTTGAGCAGCTCTGCTGTGAGAATCTGGCTCCGTTATTTCTCTCAGTGGGAGCTGCCATCTTAATGACTCAGCGCAGCACTCCTGCAGCAGGAGACCCTGCCTCAGGTGGCAGATCAGGCCTGGGAGAATTGAGGTCTCATTTAAACGAAGTCAGAATTTCCCAACTTGTTTTAAAGTGAAATGGATTTGTAAAAATAACAATAATAATTATTTGACAGTGCTGTTATAGCTCCCGGATCGAGATTTAACCTTTAAAGCAGAATCTATCCTTTTCTTCTCCCAGTGCAACTAACTTTCCACTTTTCTGTCAAGCCTTTCCAAACTGAGTGGAAACATTTGCCTGCTCAGTCAAACCCAACTGAATGAATGAAACAGCAGCAGAATAATTTGTTTGAGTTTTTCCTCTTTCGTAAATCTTCATTACTGTCTATTAGCTATTTGTTGTGTATAAATTTTTAAAGTAACTCTATGTTTTTCATTGTTTATCACATACTGAAACATGCACAGAACCCTGGCACAGATGGTTTTCTCTTAGCTACTAACTGAAAGGTTAGCAGTTCAAATACACCCAGCAGTGCTATGAAAAAAAGACCTGGGATCTGTTCCTGAAAAAAATCAGCCACTGAAAACTTTATGGGTTACAGATCTGCTTTAACAGTTGTGGGGTTACCATGAGTCAGAATTGACTGAGTCATAGCACTCATTCTATACACATTTTCCTTGTTTATTGAAATAGGCCCCAAAACATGGGTTGCTATGCAAAAAAAAAGTGTTTTTTGGGGAAAAAAGTAACATGACCACACCAGCTCATAAAATAGTGGATTACTACATCATTACTTAAGTGCCAAATGGCACTTACGAAAGTAAGATGTCAAACGATGTCATTACCAAAACCAAACTCACTGCATTGAGTTGATCTTGACCCCCAGCAAACTTCCATTGGGTTTTCAAAGCATTAAGTCTTTATGGGAGGAGATTCCTAATCTTTCACATTTAGAGTGGCTGGTGTATTTGAACTCCCAACCATTTAGTTAGCCGTCTGACACATTCTGCATTATGCCATCAGGCCTCATTTAGGTCATTATGTAACTACTGAATTACGCATTATATAAATGCCAAAACCACTAAGAATCACGCCCAAACCAAGTTGACACGTATCAATCATCAACATTAATTATCTCATAATCTCATTTCCTCAGTGTTTGTTACTGCCATATGTATGCCATTAATGTCCAAAGTGATCAAATAGCATATTTTTACGATTGTAAATTGAAGATATTGGATAATGAGATGTTCTGTAAGAGTTGTTGTTGTATTATTGAGTACCATCAGGAGAGAACCAACTTGTAACTGATCCTCCACTGCGTTTTCAGAGGCAGAGGAGATGGCACAGGGAGGAGAGTGTCCATCTTTCTCTCACAGAGCAGGTGGTATATTAGAGCCATCTATTTTTGGGTCGGCAGTGATTCCTTACCACTAAGCCACCAGAGCTTTCTTTCTAAGAGGTGTTGTGTTGTGTTCTGTTGTGTTGTCTTGTGTACCATTGAGTCAGAGCTGATCCATAGCTGACCCTCCCATGGAGTGTCAGAAGTAAATATCACAGGATGAGATTGCTCATATTTCACCCTCAGCAGTTGATGGATTTAAATCATTGATCCAATGATAATTTTCCATAAGGGACTGCCATGGATTGAATTGTGTCATCAAAAAATGTGTGTCAACTTGGCAATAAAGGAGGTCAGAATTGCTTCCACTGTGGAAAGCTGGGCCACTTCAGTAGACAGTGTCGCAGACGAGAGCCACAGATAGGCAAGGGAGTAGAGAGGAAGCTCCCACTCACTTGCTTTAAGTGTGGCTCTGAAGGACACTTGGCCAAGGTGGCCCACATCAGGTCCTTGTGGCAGACAGGACTGACAGGCCCCAGCTCCCAGGTGGAAACAAAGGAGGATGCTTCAACGATTTAGACCCTCCCAGAAGAGCTGTGGGTGAGCATTAACATTACTGGTAAGTATATTCATTTTCTCCTGGACACAGAGCCTACTAATTGGTCCTAAAAGCCTTCTGCGGTCCCAACTCTTCTCACTATTTCTTAGTTGTTGGAATGGATGGAAAACCTCATAAGCAGTTCCTTACTTTACCTCTACCTTGCATTCGAACTTCCGAGTTGTAAAACAACCCAGTGGTAGATGGAATTTCCTCCAGGACTTAAGAACCATAAATGACATAGCTGAGCCTCTACATCTTGTGGTTCCTAACCTGTACACTATAATAGACAAAGTGCTAGTCTATAGGCCTTTTATTGTAAGAACCACCTTCCCTCTGTAACTTGATTTGTGCCACTACTAGAACCTCTACTCGGAATATTATTGCTTTTTAATTTTTGACTCATGTACTTTTAACTTTTTAAATTTGTATCTTCTAGGCTGCAACACTTCCATGATACATCTTCAAGGATATGAACATGTACTGCTAAGCACAATTGATTACAGTGAATCTAAATTCCAAAATCAATCTCCATAATAGTCTATGTTTCCTACTGCCAAAGGGGCCCTTTAGAGTAGTGAGAGAAGATCTTCACCCTGAAACCCACAGCGTCCCTTTTCAGCAGGAAGTAGCTAAGAGAATACACCATCCCCTTTTCCTTATGAATCAGGGTGAAGTCTCTCTCAGGGAGGAGTGATAGGGAATGGCAAAGGACACACTGACAAAGGAGATTAATCAGAACTGGCTTCAACAAGCACTGTGGCAATTGGACAATTAAAACAGACAATCGGGGGGGGGGAGAAGAACGAACTGGGGAGGAGGGTAGAGAAAACAGTGCAACAATGAATGAATGAAAACCCAAAATCTCTGTAAATGTTCACTAAATCTAATAAAATTTAATAATAATTTTTTAAAAAATGTGTGTCAACTTGGTGGGGCGATGATTCTCAGTGAATTCTCAGTTACTAGAGATGTTATCTGGAAGCCATGTAACAACGTAATCATCTTCCATGATGGGGTCTGATGTGACTAGTCCATCAATTGCAGGAAGATTAGGGTGGGGTATAAGATCCTTCTCAGATCATTGACTGATCAGATGTAAGAGTTGTTTCTCTGGGGTGTGATCTATGTTATCTTTTACCTTATAAGAGATAAACGGAGAGAAAAGTTAGCAGAAAAATAGAGACCTACTACCACCAAGAACAAAGAGCCAGGAGCAGAGCATGTATTGCACTGAGAACTTCCAAGGCCAGAGACTTATTCCAAAACAGAGGGAGATTTCCAAGAAAAATCAGGCTTAAAAATGGTGAAAAGAGACAAAGACTTCCCCCAGCATTGACAAGGTTAAAAGGGCTTCCACTAGAACTGGCACCATGAATTCACACTTCTGACTTCTGTTTGTTAAAACAATTCATGTTTGGTATATCTAGCAGCACTAGGTAAGTACGATAGTGACTTGTGGCACTATTTATTAAGTCACTCGTAAGGAATTCTGAACTCTGGATTCTGGTTATCTTTTCTTCCTTCACAATCTGAATTATGTGGGGAAGGGGCTCATAAGATAGGTTACAGAGAAAGTGCAAGATGAAGGCTATGCCTGAGCCTTTGGACGCTCTTCAGTGTTTATGATGTGGAGTAAGTATATGACATAGGGGAGTAGGTGACGGTCTTCTCTTGGTTAAAGATGCCACGTAATTATGAGCATCTACCAAACCAACATGTCTTTGTGCAGGCTGTAATGGACTGTTGTAGGCAGATGGTGATGGGAGAAATTACGTAAGGAGCAAGTGTTTTCCCCTCCTTTCTGCCTAGCATTCCTACAGTCCAACATCTCTACTTAGAAACATTATCTCCTTAACCTCTGAGTCCCTGAGCAGTAGCTATAGCATACCGCCTAAGGGAAATAAAAGTGCTTTATAGATATTATCTCATTAAATTCCCTAGAGTCAACCAATCCCCTCCTCACCCACCTCACAATCCTTGCTCTATTCAGAAGCCAACTCTGAATAATAAATTTTGTGATTTATTGAAAGTCATTTCAAAGGAGTTGTAAATGGACCCTCAACTTTTCCATCCATCCATCTGCCTTTTATAAAAGCACCCTCTTAATGTGTGTACAGAAAAGATAATGGACTTTCTGACACTCATTTACCTGAGACATCAATGATTTATGTTTGGGGGCAGAAATTCTCAGGTGCATTTTACTTCCATTGAATGAAGTCTCCAAATTCTTTCTTTCCTTGAATATTGTTATTTCATACCTTTCCACTTTCATCATTTCCTGCATTTGCCCCAGTACACATTTTGCTCCACCTGGAAATATTTCTTGCTCCCTAAATGTACTCATTTTCTCCAGACATTCAAAGATTCAGAATGAACTTTTATTTCTACCAGAGTGTTCTTCTCCCAATTCCACCTTAAGAACCAGATCAAATCTTCTCTCTTCCATCAAACCTTCTCTGATGTCCATAGATGTTCATTTGAGTAACTACAAAACTCAAGAAGAACTCTCCTTGGTATCAGACTGTACCTACATGTGCACATACTTATTAATTCTCATGTCATTCTTATGAGGTAGATGGTATTAATAGAATTAATCTTAGTAAAAAGGAAACAGATGTTTGAAGAAGTTACTGAATTTTCCAACATGATATGGCAATTAATTGGTATGAACAGAATATGCAGCTCAGGTACTAAGTCCATAATTTGAGTTTCTTAGAAATATTAATGAGCATCTGTTACATGCAAGATACTACACCAGGTACTAGAATGTAGGGTAAAGAGGGCAGAACCCTTTACCTTGTGAAGCTCAAGTATAAGGAGAGATCAATAAATGATAAGAAAAATAAAATTTAAGGCAGTTTACTGGAGGGAAAAATGACAAGTTTTGGTGTCTGGCCTGGGTATGAAAAGACAGCATTGAATAGTCAATAGAGTCTGTGGTCTGCAAAGGCTAAACTATTTATTACATGGCCCTTGGCAGAAGAAGCTTGTCAGCACTTGTTTTAGAACCTTCCCATTACCGAGGAGGTTCTTAGAAATGGAGAATGCCAACCCCATCCCAGACTTACTGAATCGAGCTCAGTAATTTAGTAAAATCTCATATGGTTATTCCATACTTGCTGAAGGCAAACAGGAACCTCTGACTCAGAACCATAGTACCCAATCCAGTGTAAGGGGAATTTTGGTGGCGTGGTGGCTTAATTTCAAACCTGCTAGCCACTCTTTGGGAATAAGATGAGGCAATCTTCTCCCTTAAAGATTTACAGCCTTGGAAGCCCAATGATGCTGCTATTCTCTGTCGAGTAGAGGAGTTATGAATTGTTGGAGGCTCGGTTCATGCAAGCTGCTTGAGATTGACGAAGCGGTGACCTCTTGGCTTAGGAAAGTGTTCTAAAGTGTGGTTCCCAGATCAGCAGCATCCACAACACCTAACAACATGTTAGAAATATAAATTGCAAGGCCCATCTCAGACCAACTGGATCAGAGACTTGGATCACGGAAGTAGTACGTTGTGGTTTGGGGAGACCTCCTGGTGATTTAGATGTATGTTTAAGTGCAGGCTTTAGCTTTAGAGGTTCTGGATAAATTAGTTCAGGGTGAGAATTTGGTATTGTTTTATGCTCTAGACAATTCTTATGTGTATCCAGGATTAAGAACCACCATTTTAGACCCTTTCATCAGACAAATGTTTCTTGAGCACCTACTATGTCCTTACGTGCCAGGTATTGAGCATGCTCCAGAGATGGTCCACTGGCTAAGTGCTAGGCTGATAACCAAAAGGTTAGTGGCCTGAACTTAGTGGCTCTGTAAAGAGAAGATTTGGTAACATACTCCCTCTCACCATCTAGGAAAAGCTATGGAGTAGTTCTAATGTTGCAAGGAGGGACCAATCCTTGGAGAGGGACATTATGCTTGGGAGGGTGGGAGGACATCTCAGGAGGGGAAGACCCTCAATGAGATGGATTGACACAGTGATTGGAGCGATGGGGGTAGGTGTATCAGAGATGGTGAGGTTTGCTCAGGCTAGAGCAGGGTTCAGAGCTGTTGTATATAAGGTCGCAGGTGACCCGATGGCACATAACAACAACAACAACAACGACTTATAATTGGCAGCACACAATAATAATAACATGTGTGCATGTGTGTTGTCCACTAGCTCATAGTTCTTGCTCTTGAGACAATTGAGATTTTCTTTTTGTGTGTGTGTCATTAGCATCTGCAGGTTGTTGATAAGTTGTCCTTCAATCTGATGCTATTTTTTTTTTAAATTTTATTATTTTTTGTGTGTGTACCGTCAAATCAGATCTGACTGGTACAGGAGGAGATTGTTCCTCCTTCTCCAGCAGAGCATCTGGTGGATTCGAACTGTGTACCTCTTGGATTGCAGTGCAGCTTCTTGCCACTAGGCCACCAGAGCTCGCCTCCACCGGAGCTCTGTCTTTCCCCTGTGAAGTAACTGGTAGATTTGAACCACTGACCTTGCAGTTAGCAGTCCAATAAGTAGCACACTAAGCCACTAGGACTTCCTGAAAGGGAAGTAGTCATATAAATGAGTGCATTTCATACTGTGGCACATATGTTATTGTAAGGGTAGCTTGGGACCCAAAGGAGAGAATAACACAACCAATTGGGAGATCAAACAAGACTCCAAAGGAAGAGAGATGTTTGAGCTGAGCCTTAAATGAAAAGGACTCTCCTAAGTTATTTTAGGCAACAGCATGTGTCAAGACACAGAGGTATAGAACAGGATCCCAAGAAATTGCACAATTAAAAAAATGCAAGAATCTTGATGTGTCCAAAGCACCAGAAATAATATGACAGACACAGACTCTGAATCCGGAGAGATAGTCCAAGAGCACATGGGAAGAGTCTAATAGGGTGACATTGAATGGTGGGTCGAACTTGGTCAGAATCAATCATCAGAATCTATCCCTATCTAATGACTTGTAGAAGGTGGCCATGTGTGAGGAGAATAAAATATATATATGATTCTTGAAGTTGCCAAGGCAGTTCCACATAAATATTTGAGTCTCTGTTTTCCCTCTAACGAAGGCCAGTGTCAGTGAGTTGGCACAATGGTAACTCTGCATCCACACATACACATCTCCAAGCAAAGTGGAGTTAACAGAGCTGACCTAACTTTACCCAGAAATCAAAGCAGCTATCACTCCCTGCCCTTGTTAGGCGGCTATCTCCTCAGACTGTGGGTCCCTCAGACAGAAGAGGCTGGCAGAGGCCCCCAGAGCCTTGCAGCCAGGAGACATCGTGCCAGCACACAGCTGCTGACTTCTTCCCCCCTCACGTAAAGCTGGAACATTGTGCACTTTCTTCTCCAACTCTTTCAAAGCAAGTCATTTCCCTCCTCTGGAAGAATGCCCATTGTTCATTTGACATTAAAGATAGGTCTTCACTGTTTTCTTAAGGCAGCAATTGGTGAAGTTAAGCTGTATTATGCAGACTTGTCAGAAGGATACGACATTATACAAAGGAATGATGTGAAACAAAAATTGCTCTCTTCAACCTTCTAAACCTTTCCCGCATACAGATTTCAAGCCATTTTTCTGCCCTTGTGTGTTCCTGGCATAGCTTGGAAGTGAGGGTAATTGAAGGGAGAGATGGAGTTTGTGGTTCTCTGCTCACCACCCCATCGAGTTGCCACAGAAGCAAGGAGGTAGTGGGAATTGTTCAGTGGACAATGTGAGGAGGATGAGGGGCAGGACCAGGGAGCAGGAGACGGGTGGGGAAAGCCTTTCTCACCTCGCTTTTCTTTAGAATATGGTTATGTGGGCGCTCAGGATTGTACAGGCTGGTTCATTCATGCTACAGACCTCCACCGTCCCATTGTGAATTCAGCATTTATGCCCCAGCCACTTTTCCTGAGCTATTCCATTAAGCATTGTTTCGGAAATGTGGTCCTATCTCAATTCTGAGCAGAAGCTCTCCGGTCACTGAGATTCCTGAAGTCAGGATCTCCTCACTCCATCATCAGTTGGACGGGCCTCTGGGTTCTGGGTTCTGAGCTCCATTCTGTCATTTTCTAAATGTGTTACATCAGATAAAAGACTAATTATCCTCAAGCCTCAGTTGCCTCATAAATCAAATGGGAAATACAAATTAGAGTTGTAGGGTAAGGTTGTTATAATTGGTTGAAATGATTCACTAGGCAAACTAAGTCCTCACTAAATATTTGGTGCATGTCATCATTGTTTTTCATCTACAAACGTTCCCAGGTACTGCTTTGAAACCCAAGCAGAAGACGATGATCTGGTGGGAGAGGCAGCCTGGGTGACGGGAGTTCAGGGATTGGTGTTGGGTGCTGAGAAAGAAGTTGGAAGTGCCGTGGCAGGTGAGAGGAGGGGCATCTAAGAGACCCAGTGATCAGAAAGAACCTCTGTAGGAAGAGGCTCCTAATGGAGACTCAAGGGATGAAGAGTGAAGGAGTCAGTGTCAAGTGCATGTGGCCAGAGGGAAAGACAGCATGTTCAGACATCAGCATGCCTGATGCTTTCCCAGCATTGTGCACAGGTCTTAGAGCCTGGAATGGAGAGCATCTTTGTGGGGAGTTGCAAGAGATGAGGTGAAGGGAAGGCCAGGAAGGGTGGTAAGAGAAAAGGCTCGAATTTTTCCCCAAAGGCAAAAGGGAGATATTTAATGGTTTTCAGGAGCCAGGTAGCTTGGCCTGATTCAAGCAGGATGACTGCTTGGCTTCTGAGTGGGGAGTGGATTGGATGGATAAAGGTCTGGTCAAGAAGACATCAGAAATGCAGGAAGGACTGAAGCAAGGGAAAGGTGAGACATTGTTCAGTCAATGGAGATCTAGGCTGATCTCTAGAACTTAGTAATGAAAGGACAGAGGGAGAATAAAGAATCAACCCTAAACATGTACATCCATATCCACCAGGTTTTTATCTCTGTGTCTCATGCTTTCTGGAGTGGAGGACTCACAAGGAGCAGGTGAAAGTGGTGTGTTGCGTCCTGCCTGTGATGTGTTGTGTCTTGGCTATGGCGTGTTGTGTTCTGGCTGTGGTGTGTTGTGTCTTGAATATGGCGTGTTGTGTTCTGGCTGTGGTGTGTCTGAGCTACTAAAAAACCAGGTGTGCATGTTCAAGAAGGATCAGGGTCATCATAGATTCCATGTGAGGGGAGAGCTGAACAAGTCATGAGCACCATCCACACAGATGAGGTGCCACACAGAAGCTGGTGTTAAAGCAATGGATGAAGTCACCCAGAGAACGCAAAATAGAAGGCGGCTGAGGCTGGAGACTGCAGCACAGCAAGATTAAAGGGACAGAATGAGACAGAGAAACTAATTAGAGGCCAAGATGGAGAAGCCTAGAGATATGAAGAACTCACCCAGCGCCATCACTTCAATCCAGGATAAAAACAAGGTTGATTATGAAGACCATTTCCAGAGGAAAGACAGGACTCTAGTACTTCTTGTTGCTGTTAGATTAATTGTGCAGAGCATCTAAAAGTGGCCTCTGGATTTACAAAGAGGAAAGATGTCAATAGTGGAGGCAAGGGTAGTATTAGTTGGGGTAAGGCAGGAATGAAAGAAAGATGGGTGGTGAAGAGACAAAGACTAAATGGTTCTTTAAGTTCTTAGTAGCCCTGGGCTGAGAGAAGAGAGATTTGCCTTCACAGCTTGTCCAGGGCCTCATCCTGTGGCTTGAGGTAAATGATAGGTGTTTGAGTTCAGTTCTCTGGCAAACACAGAAATTGGAACAGAGAGTTCCAAGGCTCCCCCATTTGATGATCTAGTTATATTAGTGCTGGAGGCACTTTGAGTCACCAGATGTGCCAGGGTTAGTTTCTGAAATGTTAGTCACAGACTTGTCCCTAACCTGTACTCAGAGCCCAGAGAAACATACCTGGGTGGTGCAAATGGTTAAATGCTCAGCTGTTAACTGGAAGGTTGGTGGTTCAAGTCCACTCAGAGGCAGCTCAGAAGAAAGGTCTTGTGATCTGCTTCCAGAAAAATCAGCCACTGAAAACCCAGAGGGGCGGGCACAGCTCTGGTTTGATGCATATGAGATCACCATGAGTTTTAGAACTGATTTTGCTTCTTCCTAAAAGTCATAATGAGCCACATGAGAAGAAATGAGTTTGATGCAGAGACAGGGAAATTCTCAGTAACAGTAATCACCAGCAGGAAGGCACCTTGTTACCAGTTCTCCTGGCTCCAGGATCCCCTCGTGTCCTAGGCATCACTCCCTGGGACCTTCTCTAACAGTTTCTGAAGGTTTGGTGGTTGGCCAGGTCTTCCTACGCCACCCATTAGCTTGTGCAACCCCTGGGTCTGTAAGGAGGTGGGAACTGGGCTGTTCCCGCTAAGGAATGGATGGAATGGATCTGCGGCAGTCAGCCCTTGGCAGCTTTATGTCCGTCGGGGCTCTGCTGAGTGTCCCTTGTCTTCTCAGAGGAACTCTTTCTTTCCTCTTGGGCACCATTTTCCCCTTGGAAGGCTATCTTTGGGGTCTGAATTTGTGAGCACAGAAAACACAAAAGTGCTTTTTTTCTTTTCTTAAAAAAAAAAAAAAGCAGTAGCTCCTTTCTTTTCAAGATCTTCAGGCTCCTTCTCAGCACTTGAATGAGCACTTCTGGCTTCTTTGGTGCCTGGTAATCTTGGTGGCTTTGCCAAGCAGAAGCCATATGTGGCCTCCCCTGGGGTCCGCACTCTGACCCAGGCACCCCTTTCTTCAGTTCTCTTTTATTCCTGCCACTTTTTTGGCTCAACATATAGATCAAGGACAGCAGCCCAAGGAACAAAACCTCTCCAGCCACCACATGGCTTATTCTGGAATCAGGCCACTGCCGTCAATTTTATTTGGTGACCCCAGTTGGTGCTTCAAATTATACCTGTAATTTGGTGCACTCTGTGTACTGCAGTCTGTCAGAGAAGTCCTATAATTATTTTTTTTAAGTGACAAAGTTTTTAAGAAATAGCTAAATAAATGTAGCTAAATTTAGAGCCCTGTCTCTGTACAATGGAATGTGGCAGGAGGCAGAGATATGATCAGTGGCTGGTGGAAGGAGAATTTTGTAACTATCCAAAAGGTGGCAGCAAAAATTACCTCAATTAACTTAACAAGAAGCTGGTCGTCCCCTGCCAGCCCGCCCGGGAGCCCTGGCACGCACCTTTTCCCTTTCTGCCAGAATTGCAGGCCTTCCGCAGTAAGCCGTCCCCGGCTCCATCTGCTGCTCCTGTCTGAGGCTTGAGCTAGAGCCCCAGCCGCATGCTGCCTTCTCCCTGAGAGGCTTCAACTCAGCATTCCAGAAGGAACAGGGTCAGGAGTTCATCCCTCAAAGAACTCTCCGCACACATCAATGCTTAACAGGGAGGGCAGAGAGGAAGGCCTGGGACCTATTTCTGCCCAGTACAAATGCCATGGAAAATGAGAGATTTTCTACAAGTTCAACACAGTAAATTTCTACACAACTGCAAGATCTCAGGAGAAATGTGGCAAATACATCATCTATTCATTCACTACAGTTTTTTATTTTTTAGGAATCGACTTTATGCTCGATGTGCATGGGTGACAGAGATGAACATATGATTAACAAAACAAATATTTCTTTAGCTCCTATTGTGCTCCTACTATGTACCAGGTGAGGAGCTCTGGTGGTGTAGTATGTAACATGTGTTGCTGACTGAAAGGTTGGTGGTTTGAGTCTACCAATTAATTACTCAGCAGGAGAAAGATGGGCAGTGTTGTCCTGTAAAGAGAGGCAGCCTCAGAAGACCGATGGCGGGTTGTAATGAGTCAGAATTGATTTGGTGGCAGTGGGTTTATGTACCAGTATCCTTCTAGCCTACAAGTATATAG
This sequence comes from Elephantulus edwardii, assembly GCF_000299155.1. NCBI lineage: Eukaryota > Metazoa > Chordata > Mammalia > Macroscelidea > Macroscelididae > Elephantulus > Elephantulus edwardii. Next base: position 13,566,812 of record NW_006399802.1, on the reverse strand, counting down.
TAGTGGTGGTGATAGTGGTGGAGGTGGTGGTTTGGTGGAGGTGTGGTATGGTGGAGGTGGGGGTGGTGTGGAGGAGGTGGTAATGGAAGTTTTGGTGTGGTAGAGGTAGTGGTGGTGGAGGTGATAGAAGTGGTGGTGTGGTGGAGGCAGTGATGGAGGTGGTGGTGTGGTGGTGGTAGTGGTAATGGTGTTGGAGGTGGAGATGATAGAAGTGATGGTATAATGGAGGTGGTGGTGATGGTGGAGTTGGAGTTAGTAGAAGTGGTGACGCGGTAGAAGCAGTGGTCATGGGATTAATTAAGTAGTAACTGTCATGAGATTAACCCATGACATATGGTGACTCATGCACAACAACAAAGGAATTATGATCTTTAGGATTTTTATTTATTTACTTTTCTTTCTATTTTTTTCTTGTTGTGTACTGTCAAATCGGATCCCACTGGCACAGGAAGAGATTGCCCCTCCTTCTCCAGCAGAGCATCTGGTGGATTCAAACTAAGTAAGTACCTTTGATATTGCAGCACAGCTTCTTGCCACTAGGCTACCAGAGCTCCCTTTGTTCGCTGATTTTCAATAGATTGCTAGGCTTCCCACCCCCTTCACCCCTTTGTCTTGATCAGGAAGCTCTCCTGAGGTCAGTTCAGCATCCTAGGAATACCCAAGTCTCCTCTTCTTGATGGGTGGTGGATACATTTGAGGTGCGCTGATTAGGAACGGAACCCAGAACTCCTGCAAGGAAATAAAAAATAGTACTTCGGTAGAATTCTGATTGGTATGGTGATGTACCAATCAGAAACCTTTGTCCACATTGAGCTAACTAATATTCCAGTGGGGATAAGACAATAAAGAATATAAATACAAGAAATATATGCTATGTTCATTCATTCATTGCTGTCAAGTCTGAACTGACTCATAACTGACCCTGCAATAGGTTTTTTTAGGCTGTACATCGCAAATTTCCCACGTATCTTGCATGTAGTGGTTTGTAGACTCAAACTGTATGCCTTTGGGTTGGCTGTCCAACTCCTTACACAGAGGTAGGTGGTGTTAAATGCTATAGAGAAAGACATTTCATGGTGCCATTCAGTTGATTTTGACTCAGCGATACTATGAGATAGAGCAGAGCTGCCCCACAGGGGTTTTATTGGCTTTAATCCTTACAGATGTCAATCAATAGGTCTTCCTCCCACAGAGCTGCTAGGTTGGTTCAAACAGCCAACCTATAGGTTAGCAGCCAACATTTATCTTTTGTGCCACTGGGGCTCCTTTAAGAGAAAGATAAGACTGGATAAAAAGGGATCAGGAGTGTCAGGAGATGTTTTCAGATCTAGAGGCCAGGGTGGCCTTGCTGAGATAACTGCATTTGAGGAAGGGGTTGAAGGAAGCAAATCTCAGTGCAACAGGGAGACACAGGGGGAATGCTAAATGAAAAGACCCTGATGTGGGAAATGCCAAGTGGGCTGTGGGAGGCAGATGAGCATGGTAGATTCCTGCTTGAAAGGGTCACAAAGTGAAGGTGATGAGAAGAGTGTTGAAGTTTTTTTATTATGAGTTTGTTGTGGTTGTATAGGCATAGGGTTGGAAAACTATGAATCCTGGAACAGAGCTGATCCACTGCAGGTTTTTGTATGATGTACAAAAGAAGATAGCGAAGAAGAATAGTTTTTAAGTGCTTAGAAAAATAAGATAATATTTCATTACACACAAAACCACTAACATTTAAATTCCCACTTCAACAGTTTTTTGGGAACACAGACATACTCATTTTTGCTTTTATGTCTCTTAATGTTTGCACTATTGTTGTTAGGTGCTGTCAAGTTGAGTTCAGCTTATAGCAACACAATGTTCAGATCTGAACCCTGTTCTATCTTGTGCCATCCTCACAATTTCTGATAAACTCAAGCCCATTGCAACAATCACTGTGTCAGTCCATCTGGTTAAGGGTTTCCCCTCCTTTCTCTTACCCTCTACCTTCCCAAGCATGATATTCCTTTCCAAGGAATGGCCTTTCATAGTAACATGTTCAAAGTATGTGAGATGAAGCTTCACCATCCTTGCCTCCAAGGAACATTCTGGCTGCACTTTTCCCAAGATGTATCTGCTTGTTTTTTCGGCAGTCCATGGAATGTTAGCCCTATTCTCCAGTACCACAGCTCAAAGGCATCAATTCTTCTTGTCATATATACTTGTTGCCCAGTTCTCAGATGATGTTTTCATTATGATCACAGAATTAATCAGTTGTCCCAGAAAGCATATAGTTTGCAAAGTCTAAAATATTACTCTCTTGTTCCTTACAAAACAGCCACTGATGCTATGTTGAAGCTATATTGAATCATTGTTAGAACCTAGTTTTGGGGGTGTGGAACCCCTGATTCCAGGCATGGAAAAGACTATCACTTAGTGATTGTACTTCTCTGGGCAATATGGTCTATCTGCTTTGAGATTCAAATTTCTCATTGATAAGATGGGGGCAAAAGTAGATTCCTCTTAGGATAGTTGTAAGAATGAAATAAATCAAGACTATGAATCTATCAAGTGTTCTCTGTTCATAGGCACTAAAATGATCATATATAGTGAGGAGTGAAGGTAGAATACAAGGACATCACTGGCATCGCTGTGTGGCACAAGAGAGGTAGCCACTGAGCTGACTTTCAGAGGTTGAATAGAATTTCCCCAGGCTTTCGCCTGAACTTCCGGAGAGAGATCTGAGCTGGGCTAGAGATCAAGGACTCAACGATAGTGAATGAAGTCTCAGAGTGCCAAGGTCATTGAGGGAGACATCCTGTTTGCTGTGTGCTAACTCCATCTGGCAGGCTTTCACCAGCCATGGGATTAAATACTGTGTCATAGTCTGTCTTTTGAAAACAAACAAACAAACAAACAAATACTTCAATCCCTGATGACTCAATAGCATGTGTCTGGCCCTGATTGTGCAGACAGTTTTACAGGAAGTTGCCAACACAATGAACCATCTGAAGCTTCTAATGAAGCAATTATAGTATGTGGGATGAACAATCAGTCAACTGTAAACTCAATGGTGAGAATTTTACAGAGATGTAGGATAGATAGTGGGCTGGCTGTGGTTAAGTCAAAGAGCATGACTTGATTTCTTATTGGGAATGAAGAATACATAATATGGGAAAACCACCATCCTATCCTCCCCCAAAACATGCAAAGGAAGAAATTCCTATGATAAGAATGCCATTATCTACCAATCAATGTCTTCTCCAAAGTTATTATCCTGGATTCGTGAAGAAAATTGGTGACATTGTGGGAGGTTATGGTTAATAAAACCTCTTTATGGTTTGGTTATGGTTAATAAAACTTTGGCGATATCTCTACAAAATAATATATTCCAATATTCTACCCATTCCATCTGAGTCTTGAACTAAAGACAGCTATGTAGATTTATAAGAATGTCAATCTATGATAGTTATTATAGTCTGATTACTTTCATTGCAATATGGCAGTTTTCTCAAAAACCGAACTCAAACTCCTTGCCATCAAATGAGAACCAATTCATAATTGACCCTCCAGTGGGTCAGAGGCTGTAAATTGCACAGAAGGAGATTGCCCAACTCTCACCCCTGGAGTGGCTGATGGATTTAAACCATCAGAAAAGTGTGGCTTTTGAGTTAGCAGAACCAGCTCTACAGACTACAATACTTGGTAGTCTATAGATAGATGCATTATAATGAATCTTTGCAAGAAGCCTGAAAAATAGCTATTCCTATTAAACCTACTTGACAATAAATTAGGAGAGACTTGAAATTTAAATAACTCCCAAGGGATAAAGATGGACAATTTCCTCCTGTGTGATTTACAGCCTCCAAAAACACAGTGGAGGGTCATCTATAAGTATATTCTGATTCAGTAGCCGCGACTGAATGAGATCTTATGTCACACTGCTCACAGGGGGCATAGATAAATTAACCCAGACATATATGACTACAAAGAAATCCCCTTCCTCCATTGTGTGCTGTCTTACCTCTATGCTGAAACCTTAACTTTCTTCTATTCTACTCAGCTTATTCTCTTAATTGCTGGGATGTTATTGTTGATTATTGTTAGATGTCACAGTTCTGATTTATAGGGACCAAATTTACAATAGAATGAAATGCTGACCAGCCGGCTCTCTCCTCACTACGACTATGTTTGAATCCTTTGCTATAACCACTGTGTCTTCCCTCTCACTGAAGTTCTTTTTCCTTTTCACTGGTCTTTGAATTTACCAAGCCTGATGTCCTTGTGTAGGGACTGGTTCCTCTTGATAACACATCCAAAAGATAAGAGATAAATCTCATCATCCTTTATTCCAGCTATAATTTTTCCTAGCTACATTTATATGTTTTTCTGGAACTTAATGATATATTCAGTATTCTGATTCAATACCATAATTAAAATATATCAATTATTCTTCAATTTTTCTTATTCATGGTCCAGCTTTCCCATGAATATGAGGTGATTCAAAGTACCATAACTTAGGTCAAGTACATCTCCATCTCTTTAACCCCTTAAAGAGATCTGATTCTTTCCAGCAGATTTGCCCAATGCAACACATTTGATTTCTACATTGCTTCATTCATGGGCACTGATTGTGGAATCAAGTAAAGCTAAATCTTTAACAACACTTTTTTTCTCTCCATTTATTACAATGTTCCTTATCATGAGAGGAAAGCTGAGATGTTCGGAGATTCTTTTAGAAATGTATACTGATTATAGTCAATTTACCTTCTCCCATTCCGTCAAATAGATTGTGACTCAAAGTCGACCCTATAGAACAGAGCCAAACTGTCATAAATTATTTCCAAGGTTTCCTTACATAGCAGATTGCCACTCCTTTCCCCCAAGAACCAGTTAGTGGGTTTGCACAACTGACCTTTTGGCTAGCATCTAGTCATTTAACTACTATGCCACCAGAGATCCTTAAAATTTATCCTCTAATGTGGGGGGTGGGAGTAGATACCATAGGTGGCAGGACTGAGAGCTTTGTGATGCTGGCCAAAAGCTTTGAGACAGAAGGAGAAGGTACCTGCAAGCACATTTCAGAAGCTCTCCTGACTGACTGAATCCTGCAGCCATCTTGAACTATGCCCTTTTTTTTTTTTTTTAAAATTTTGTGTGCTTGTACCATCAAATCAGATCTGACTGGTACAGGAGGATATTGCGCCTCCTTCTCCGGCAGAGCATCTGGTGGATTCGAACCGTGTTCCTCGGGGATTGCAGTGCAGCTTCTTGCCACTAGGCCACCAGAACTCCCCAAACTATGCCCTTTTGACTTTCCTAATAAACAGCAGGAGGGGAAAAGATTTACCCTGTAGAGACTCTAAGATGAGTAGGACATTTGAGAAGAATAAGCAGTGTTCTTCTTTTTTAGTCTCTCTGAACTAGTATTTATACTTTCTTCAGCCTTTCCCTGTGTACCATGACAGGGCAGGTGTAGCTGCTGCCTTCTGCGATAGGCTAACAAATGGCCTTCCAGAGATAACCATATCCTAAATCCCCAGAATCTTTGGTTGTGAATATATTTTCTTATGCAGCCAAAGGGATTGTGCAAGAGGATTTCAGACAACAAGGTAAATAGTGTTGTGTACACTATCTGACACTATCACTAATCATAAGTATTAACCTATGAGTGAATATATAGGCTGATAGGCAATAATGACAGTTATGCACAAATAAAACATGCCCACAACTATATAGGATTGGTAGACAGTATTGCTAAGATATTAACAGCATAGTCTACAAATAGATTCACACATATAGTAGAATAAACAGGTGCAAAATAATGAAAACTCTTTATCCGTAACTAAATAACTTGATGGAACTATCCAGGCTCAAAAGGGCCTAAGAGCTCTGGACCATGGTCTTGAGGAACATTAAGAAAAACTGACATAATATTATGCACAGCCATGTTTATTGTGGTTTTGTTCACAATAGCAAAGAGTTGGAAAAAACCTAAGTGCCCATCTACAAACGAATGGATAGAGAAGCTGTGGTATATTCACACAATAGAATACTAACGTGCACTGAAAAACAAGGAACTCATTAAATACTATACAAAATGGGTGATCCTGGAGGACATAATGCTGAGTGAAATTTCTTAGTCACAAAAGGACAAACACTGCATAGTGCCACTCTTGTAAAACAGGACTGCCATTGGGGTTGGGAGGAGACTGAGAACAATGGGATAAATTATGTATACTACATTGAAACAGATGATGAAGAGAATTGTTGAAAAGGGATATATGATTAGGTATTATTGTCATGACAGGAGTTTAGAATGAAGGCTGCACAATGGAGTGGACTTGGGGGGCAGTGGGAGGGATTGTATAACAATGAAAGAATTTTTCTTTCACTTTTCAAAGAGAAGAGCAAGGGGGGAGGGGCAGGGAAGAAAAGTGCAACACTGAATGAATGGAAATCCAAAGTCTCTGTAAACTTTCATTAAAATTAATAGTAATTTTTTTTAATTGACATAATATCATCAACAAAGACAGTGTTATACATCTTATTTTGGTTGGTAGTGCCTAGGGATTAAAAGCTTGTTAGCAACCATCTAAGGTACAACTAGTAGTTTCTTCCCTTTTGTAGCAAACAGAATTAAAAAATTCCAAAGATTTAGTGTAAAGGACTAAATGATTACATTGATTTCATTCTCCCCAACACTGAGACCAGGAGAACTAGATGGTGCCCAGCTATCACTGCTAACTGCTCTGAAAGGAATTATAATAGGTCCATGATAGAGTGAAAGAAAATGTGGAACAAAGCTCAAATGCATAAAAAAAAAACTTACTGATTTAAGAGAGAGTGGTGGAACCTCCAAAAAGACCTTTAGTCGTCTTTCATGCCTGGAATTGAAGCCACCTTCCTGACTGACGTAAGGAGATCAATAGCATCAAAAAGAAAGCACTCCTTAGAACACTCAGTCATATGTGATCAAAAGAGTAGCATTTGCCCAGGAATAATGTTCAGAAGATAGGAAAAGATAGGAGAAAGGATAAATGGAAAAGGGAAACACAGCAAGGAAGTAGGAAGTGCCCTGTTACCGTGTGGTGATTGTAATGAATACTATGTAACATTTATGGATTGTTAAATGGAAAAGCAATTTATTCCGTAAACTTTCATTCAAATAATAATATGAAGGCTTTTATTTTTTAGAAAATATATGTCACAGATATAATTAAGGTTTTAGAGAAGTGAAGTTATTCTGAAAGGTTCTATGTAATAAAAATTATCTGTAAAAAAGAGAAACAGAGGAGTTAGGGCCAGAGAATGATCTAAGGACAGACACAGAGGGCAGAAAAGAGGCAAAATATTGCATTTCTGGGTTTGAAGAAGGAGAGAGGAACCATGAGTCAAGGAATGCAAGTGGCTTCTGGAAGCTGAGAAAGTCAGAAGGTTCTCCCATGAGAGCTTTCAGAAGGTAATATAGTTCTGGGCACCTTAATTTTAGTTACTACCATCTCTGGACATAGCTGAGGTTCCAGCTATTTTCCCTCTCCACCCTTCACCTCCTTCTTTGTTTTGTTTAGGGTTTTTTTTTCAGTGTTTTTTTTTTCCTTCCTCTCCCCTTGTTTTGCATTTCTTTCTTCTCTTTCTTCAGTACTTTTCATATATATATACTATATGTTTTTATTCCATTATTTTGAATTATGTTTAAAGGTCTGTTATTTTCCTGCCTCCCAGACATTACTGTTGTTGTCAGGTGCCATCAAGGCTAGTAAGTCTCATAGCAATCCTGTGAACAGATCTGAACCTTGTCCTATCCTGTACAATCCTCACAATTTTTTTACACACTTGGGCCCCATTGTTCCTGTCACTATGTCAATCCATTTGGCTGAGAGTCCTCTCTTTCATTGTTCCTCTACCTTTTTATGCATTATGTCTCTCTCCATGGCACAGCACATATGAGATGAAGCTTTGTCATCTTTGCCTCCAAAGAGACATCTGATTGCACTTTCTCCAAGACATATCTGTTTGTTTTTTGAGACCTTGAGTTACTTAAATTCAGAAGCAATGTTATATACTCTTTGGTATTCCCATGGCCCAACACAGGGCTTAGCCTCTTTTTTGGGGGATTCAGTTATGGTGGAGTGAGTAAACAAATGGAAAAGGATATTTAAGAAAGTGCACAGAAAGAGTGAAAAGTATATTCTGTTTAACCTGTCACTATGAGCTCAAACATCAAGTAGTGGAGGATGCTGACATAAAACTCTACAGGGTGAGTGGGGGGGAATGTTTCATTCTGTTCTTCCTAGAAATCCCTTTAACAAATGCAGCCAAACACCCTGGGAACAAGAGACTTGTCACCATACAATCCATTTGAATTCAAAATGGAAACTCCAGACAGATTCCCTCGCCTGCAATTAGCCAGGTGGAGCACAGACAAGTTAATATCAACAGCTCATCCTGATTTCTAGACTGTCCCCAGAATCCAGAGAAAGGTGTTCTTCCCTTTAATCCTCTGTGGCAGGACAGATGGCACTTACAACCCAGTCCTGCACCTGGGAAATGTTTTTCATGCTACCAATTAAGATGTGTTTCCTCGCTGTGTCCATCACCTGCACCTGGAGGATAACCAGGAGCCTTACCTGGAGCATAATCCATCTGATCACTCCCTGTTCAATGGGACGTTTGGCTGCAGACTCAGAGCCGCCAAGGAAGAAAGCAAGGGTCATATCTGAGCTGGAAATTTTCTGTTACACTCAAGGAGGTCCCAGCAAATTCCTTTGACTTGTTTATCCAATTGGCATCTCCGTGACCCTATTATGTACTTACAGATAATGGAAAGGAAATTAAAGTTAAGTAAACGTCTACCTTTGAGAACTCATAGTCTAATGAGATAAAGACAGATTAATTAACAACTAATTAAAATTCTGGCATGTTGCTAGGAGGGGGGCTATTCCTTGGAGAAGGATATGATGCTTAGGAAGGTGAAGGGTCAGCAAAGGAGGAAGACCCTCAACCAGGTGGATTGACAAGGTGACTGCCACAGTGGGTTCTAATGTGTAGGGAAGTGTGAGGATGGTGCAGGAAAGGCCAGGGTTCTGATCTGTTGTTCATAAGTTTGCTTTGTATCGTACTCAACTGAACAATATCTAAAAATGAAAATTAAAATTCCATATGAAATATTGATGAGCACAAAAGAAAAGGCTTCCTGAATTTGTCATGTGCCTTTGACTCTATTACCACTCTTAATGGACCTATGAGCAACAGATCAGAACCTGGCCTTTTTCGCCCCACCCTTCACCATCTCTGACATGCTCAAGTCCACTGTTATAGTCACTGTGTCAATTCATTTCATTGAGGGTTTTTCCCTTTTTCTCTAACTTTCCACCTTCCCCAGGTTAATGTCATTTCCCAAGAACTAGGCTCTCCTGATAACATGCCCAAAGTATGACAAGAAGTTTCTCTATCCTGGCTTCTAAGGAGCAACCTAGTTATACTTTCTCCAAGACAGGTTTAGTTCTTTTGGCAGTCCATGGTATATTCAGTATTCTTCATGAACACCAGTGCCACAATTCAAAGGCATCTCTTCTTCTTTGTCTGTCATCCTTGTCCAACTTCAGGTACATGTTGCTGTATACTGTTGAGTCAGATCCAAACCACCGCTGGTCCTTCTAGAGGGTATTCAGAGGCATTACATCAGATGCACAGGAAGGGTCAAAGTAATGTGTCAGTTGTATTAAAAATAGCAATTCCCACTTTAATGACTTTCATGGCAATATGCTTCTTAAAGTAATTTCCACATGTTTATATCATTTACATACAAATTGTTCTTCTCTTTTTTTATAGCCTAGAGAATTCAGTTAGGTTAAGGAGGTTATTTTGGTCAAGGTGACAGGACTCAAAACTAGCTTGCTTGCTCTTAGAGTTTATTTTTAACTTATTCTAAATTGAATAGGATTCTTAGTTGAAAGCACAACATTAAACGTGACAATAAAAAATTGCAAAAACTCCTTTGGCACTAGTCTTGGGCATTGTGTATTGAGAAATCCCACAACCTGTCTGGCCCAGCACTAGCCTGGTGAAGACATCACTGCAGTCTTTTCTGGGCACTGTACACCACAGTTTGCACATCTAAGGCCATCAACATAGATTACCTTGAGTTTTCTCCGAAGATGCTGCTTCTGACATAATCCCAGAAACCCACTGTGGCTACTTTTTCCCATTGGTAGAATGGATACTCAAGAATTAGGTTTTTTGGGTATGAAACTGCCAATGCAGTCTACAATCACTGCGCAGATTGAGAGTCTGGATCTTGTCCCCTAATTGCTGAGAAGGTTAGAAAGGTAAATGTCATCGCCGTGTGGTGGCTCGCGCCTGTAGTCTCAGCTACTCAGGAGGCTGAGGCTGGAGGATTGCTTGAGTCCAGGAGTTCTGGGCTGTAGTGTGCTCTGCTGATTGGGTGTTTGCACTAAGTTCAGCATCAATATGGTGACCTCCTGGGAGCGGGGGACCACTAGGCTGCCTAAGGAGAGATGAACTGGCCCAGGTGGGAAACAGAGCAGGTCAAAACTCCCGTGCTGATCAGAAAGGTAAATGTCTGACATTTCCAGCTTCTATTAGGTATTCTGACTCTGTTTCATAAGTTTGGAAATTCTTGAACATAAAAGAATGCTTATAATGCAGCCAATCAATAGTTTCTATCCTCTTCTTCATGATCTCTCAGTAGTGCATACTTCTCTACTTTAAAAATTTCATGCTCTTTTTTTTATATTTATTTACTTTCTAATTCCGTGAACACTTGATTGTGTTCATGTGAAACCTGTACATAGACCAAGAAGTAGTTGTTTGACCACAAAAAGAGGACACTGAATGGTTTAAATGTATAAAAGCTGTGTGCCAGTGTTGCACATGTTCTTTATATTTATTCAGCCTGTATGCTGAGCAAATCAGTTCAGAAACTGGACAACATGAAGAAGAATGTGGTATCAAGAATGGTGAAGGCTCTTCAACAATGTGCTGTATGCAGATATACCAACTTCACTTGCTGAAAGTATTTCAAGAGCTGGTATTAATTTTTGAGAAGAACTTATTCCTCCATAAACAGGATAACACTTACACCATTGGGAAGAGAGTCCAATGAGGAGCAACTTGCATGTTGGATTTGAGGCATTTTTTAGGTTAGTGATTCTCAAAGTGTGATGTAATGGCCAACAGCAGCTGCAGCAACATCTGTAGCAACAGTATCACCTTTGAACATATTAAGAATGAAAATTCTTAGACATCAAGTGCTTGCGGCCTAAGAGCAAGGGCTAAAGACTTCAATATGAGTTATATCCAATGTCAAGAAAACCAATATCTGACATTGGGGTTGAGGGGAGACTGAGAAAGATAGGCTAAATAATGTATACTGCATTGAAACAGATGATGGAGAGAACTGTTTGAAAGGGATATGTGATTAGGTATTATTGTCATGACAGGAGGCCAGAAAAAAGGCTGCACAGTGGAGTGGACTTGGGGGGAGGGACTGTATAACAATGAAAGAATTTTTTTTTTACTTTACAAAGAAAAGAGCAAATTGAGGGGAGGGGATGGACAGAGAGAAAGTACAATAAATGAATGGAAACCCTAAGTCTCTGTAAACTTTCATTAAAATGAATTTTAAAAAAAGAAAACAACTTCATAGCTGGGTCAATAGGCAATATTATGACAGATGGAGAAAAAAAAGATTGACGTTGTCAATGATTTCCATCTTTTTTGGATCCACAACCAACAATTTTGAAACAACAGTCAAGAAATCAAAAGACATGTTGCACTGGGAAACTGCTGTCAAGGATCTCTCCAGAGTGCTAAAGAACAAGAATGTCAGTTTAAAGAATAATGTGTACCTGATTCAAACCGTCTTTTCAATTATTTGCTAGGCAACTGAAATCTGTACAATGAATAAGGATGGCACAAAAAGAATTTATGTCTTTGAGTTGTGGTGTTGGAGAAGAGCACTAAACATCCCACAGACTGCCAAAAGAACAAACAAGTATGTCTCGGAGAAGGTGTACCCAGGGTTCTCCTTAGAGAAAAGGATGGTGAAATTTCGTTTCACATACTTTGAGCATGTTGTTAGAAGAAGTCATGCCCCCTCAGCAAGATGAATTGACACAGTGACTGTAACAATTGGCTAGAGTATTTCAGAGATGATGAGGATGGAGCAGAATGGGGAAGGGTTCAGATGTTCCATGAGACAGTCTACTTAATTGCACATAACAACAACGTAACATGCTGGGAAGGACTAATTAAAGAGGAATGACATTGCACTTGGCATCAAAAAGAACATTTTCTGATCTCTCCTGAAGTACAATGCTGAAGTGAGAGGGTAATAGCCATACATATATAAGTAAGACCTGCTGATGATACTATTACTCAGGTTCACAAACCAACCACTAAAACCAAAGAGGAAGAAATTGAGGCTTTCGACTAATTTCTGAAGTCTGAAATAGATCGAATATGCACTCAAGATGCACTAATAACAACTGGTGACTGGAATGCAAAAGTTGGAAACAAAAGTTGGAAATTGGAAAATAGAGCCTTGACTGTAAAATTGAGGTTAGAAGGTCTGGAACAAGATGTGTGTTACAAGATGAACTGGGGGAAGGGGAGGAGGAGGAAGGAAAACATGTGTCAATGGGTGAATGAAAATGAAGTAAAAGATGTTTTTCTTTGAAAAAAAAATGATGAAATCCCAATTTTATTCACCAAAAAAAAAAAAAGGAAGAAGTCATTCCTTGGAAAAAGACATGCTTGGAAAGGTGGAAGGCCAGCTAAGGAGAAGATGATCCTCTGGTTTGATACAGTAATTGTAACAATAAGCTCGAATGGATCAGAGATGAAGGGAATGACACAGGATAGGGCAAGTTCAGATCCATCTCTCATGAGGCAACTGTGTTAGTAACACTCCATGGTGCCTAATAACACAACTCCAGACGTTTCAAATCAGAGATTCTGATGGTGGAGGTTTGAAAAGCCTTCTAAATGATGCCAAGACAAGTTTGAGAATCACTGCTTTAAATCCAAGAACTGCTTTTGACTGGGCTAATGGGTATTATTTGGTGATCCTGCCTGGGATCAGCCATCTTTCCATTTTTCCCAGTGGGTAAACCTGAGAGAAGTGAGTCTGTTTAAAACAGGAACCTTATCTCAGATCATCTCCATGGATTGACAGCAAGCAACAAGTCAACCTGGAAGAAACAGGTGATGTTTGGGCACTCAAACAAAAATAATTAATGACTAACACTTGCATTACTTCATACCCATTATCTTATTCTACCCACTTCACAGCCCCAGAAGGAAAATTTTTTTAAACTAGCAAACAGATTCAGGGAACTTCATTTACTTGTTCAAGGTCGTCTAGGTTATCTAAGAGTGGCAGAGTTATGTGACCTCTAAACTCCACTTGTACTATGAGTATGATTGAGAACAGTCCAGGGAGAATTCTCCCACTGCTAATCAATCATTATTGTATCACAAACACTTCAACCAATCACCTCTTTCTGCTAAAGGAATACGTGTCCTTGAATTAGTGAAATTCTAAAAAATTCTCCCTTCTTGGAGATCCTGCCATTATAAAACAATTTCATACAAATCTGCCATTATCTCTCTGCCTTTGTGACAAAAATAATGCAAGAGATGAAAGAGCAAGCTAGACAGTCTATCCTAGCAGGAAAAAACATAGGTTATGAAAGGGCTGCCAACTCTCGCCTTGTCAGTTTTAGACACAAATGGAACCTTTCACTAGTTCTTATGAAAAACTAGACAAAGTTTTAAGTGCTTTTGAATCTTCACTTTACTTTTATTCCAGTATTTCCATCCCACATAAATCTTTGCTCCTTTGACATCCAGATCTGAAATCAATGGACAATTATTTTAACAACATTTATCTTCTTTTAATCACTATTCATTTTGCTCCCCTCATTCTCTTTCTTCTCTCGTATGAAACAAATGGATTCATTTCTTTCTTCCTGTTCCTGTATTAGTGATCATTCTCAGACTAAAGGTTTAGCCAGGCTCTGGATCAACTATATTTCAAATCTATGTCTTCACCTGTGAAAGGATTCTCAATTCTCCCTGCCAAGGCTTCTTTAATCTGCCAGCTCATTCTCTTGTTCCCTGCTGCTCTGTTCCAAATAATTTCTCTCCTCAGGCTCCCACCATTCCCAGACCTTGCATCTTATGTCAAAGACAAATAATGGCTGCCAAATAGGAAGGAACTTCTTTAACTCCTCTCCTTTCTGCTTCCTAGAAGACTTGTACTTTACCCAGCCTTTCCTTTTATCACATGAAAGGCTTGACCTCTCTTTCTGCCATGGTGAACCTTTCTACCTCAGCTGCAGTTTGCTTGTGTTTTGTTCCCCCCCCCCCCCCGTCAGTATGTTCTATCTTCTCCCTCTTCTTAATCCTTGCTCCACCAAATGCTCTCATTTTTAATATCCAAACTTGAGCTCCCTAGTTTTTCTTTCTCTCAAAACAAAAGCATGACCAAGTTTCTCACCTCAAAGCCTTTCTTTTTCTTGATTTTCTAGAACTCCAAGGTTTTCTAAAACCAAATCCTAAACCAAACCTTACGCCAACTATTAGATTCTGACTCATAGTAACCCTGTAGGACAGAGAAGAAATGCTAAAAAAAATTTTCAAGCCTGCAAATCGAGACAGAAGCAGACGGCATCCTTCTCTTCAATACATACTACACATTCAAAATGTAATCTCATTTCCCCCACTTTCTGGAATTCTGATTTCTCTTAGTTTTTCTCTACTTCTTTGCTTGCCTCTCTTTAGTGATATTTTGCTGACCATCTCTTCATTGGATTTGCTTTTCCGTTCACACAGCTTAATGAGTCTATTATCCATTTACAAATTTTTATTTGCCTTGTTGTACCTTCCCATCCCTGATACCCATCCAAGAATAAGTCTATTTGTGTATAAACCTTTTCCTTGGCTTTTTATAACTGTGGTATTATGCAGTATTTGTCCTTTTGTGCCTGATTTATTTCACTTAACATAACACATCCACATGGGCATCATGCTTGGGAGGGTGGAGGGACAGCGCAGGAGGGGAAGGCCCTCTATGAGGTGGATTGATTCAGTGACTGGGATAATTGGGATGGGAGTCTCGGAGACGGTGCGATTGGCACAGGACAGAGCGGAGTTTAGGGCTGTTGTACACAGGGTCGCTATGAGTCGCAGGCGACTCGACAGCACATAACAACAACAACAACATGCTGTTGTTTTGTGTGCTGTTAAGTCCCAAGCAATCCCAAACTGACCCTCCAGCGTGTTTTCAGTAGCAACAACAACATGACCAGATACATACACATTCGTATTCATTATAGCATTACATATAATAGCAAAGAGATGGAAATAACCCAACTGTTTATCAATGGATGTTACATAAGAAACTGTTATTGTTGTTGTTGTTGTTATGTGAATCAATCCACCTCATAGAGGGCCTTCCCCTCCTGCGCTGTCCCTCCACCCTCCCAAGCATGATGTCCCTCTCCAAGGACAGGTCTCTCCTCACAACATGTCCA
>NW_006399802.1:13506784-13549565 GCF_000299155.1 Elephantulus edwardii | reverse complement strand
AAAGCCTCAAACCTGTTCCTGAGATGGTTCTGAAATTCAGGTGGGATAGACTCAAAGTCATATTTTGGTTGCCTTGGATTTGGTTTAATTCTCCTGGTCATGTTACAGCTCTTAATTCTTTTCGGGATATATACTCTTTTTTTTCCCCCCCATGATACCAGTCTGTCGTCTTCATGTTGTGTCTTAATTGATTTTGTTTGCTAGACTATTATTCTCAAGTTATTATTCATAGTCTTAGCTTTTATTTTCAAGTTTACAACATCCACTTCATAGAGTCTATGTGTTGCTATCAGAAGACAAAGGGGCAGATTGTCTCTCTAACCACCACGTAATACGGTCTTTATTACTTTAGTAAAGCCACTACCATCTAGCATGTGTCCTCAGCTTGATAGGCTCGCAAGTCTGATATTTTGTCAATAACCAAGAGAAGATTTATCTTTTTTAGATAAGTTTATAGTAACCAAGCTCACAAATCTTTTGTGTAAAGAAAGCCAATTTCTTAATTGAAAAGAAAAATAAATGTTAACATTATTTTGAACTATAATGAGGTACTACTATTTTATACTCGTCTTATGTGCTGTTTAGTCACAACCAACGGGATTCCATTTAAATGAAGTTCAGCAACAGTCAAAACTAATTCATGGATATTGTCATTTCAGTAATGATTGCTATGTGGATGGGAGAATTGATAGAATAAGGCACAAGGGGATTTTCTGGACTTAAGGAAATATTCTAGTCTCTTGTTTGGGAGTGAGGGTTACAAATAGTGGAAGGTTCTAAATATTTTGCAAATATTATAAGGATATAAATATTTTCCCAAAATTCTTATGAGTAATATCTGAACATACATAAATTATCTCAATTTTTTTCATCATCTTTCATAGTATCTTCTTTCCTTAAGTAGCACAGGGGTGGGCAGGATGGAAGGTTGTAAGGTGAGACCTGGAATTAGCATAGAGGAAGTGGATTGAAATTTAATGGCATTAGGCCTAGATATCTGATAAATTAATCTCCTAATGGGAGATGCCCTGAAGACTTAGTCTGCCAGAGACAGGGAGCTCTGGTGGCCTAGTGGCAAGAAGTTGCACTTGCAGTCACAGAGGTATATGGTTTGAATCCACCAGATTCTCTGCTGGAGAAGGAGGGGCAATCTCTTCCCGTACCAGTCAGATATGATTTGACAGGTCACACACACAAAATAAGAATGAAAAGAATTTAAAAAAAAAGTCTGTTAGCGAAAGCCTCCTTTCAGTTGTTTATACCTGCTGAACAAATTGTCACAAAATTGAATAGTTTAAAACAGAAAAATATTCTTTTGTGTCACTCAGGTCTGCAATATGAGTTGACCTCAGCCAAGTAGTTCTACTAGGTTTACCTTTGGCCCTCCACTTGACCCCTTTTAGTGGGTAGATGAGTGGCTGCTGAGGTCAATTGGGATGCTAGAATACCTGGGCTTCCTCTCTCCAAGTAATCTCAGAACCTCCTCTACACTTGGACTTCCCATAAAACAAAGATAAGCAGTGTTACCAGATCGCTAATGCAGAGGTCCAGTTGATATGTGCCACCAAGTCAACTAGAACTCATAGAGATTCTACGAAAATAGCTCTGAATCTTGCTCTGTCCTGAGCCAACTTCACCATCTCTGACACACCTGACCCCTTTGCCACAGTCACAGTGTCAATCCATCTCATCTGTGGTCTTGCTCTCTTTCACTGACATTCTATCCTCCCAAGGATGATGTCTTTTTTCCAAACACTGGCCCCTTCAGACAGCATGCCCAAAGTATGTGAGATGGAGTTTCAAAATCCTTGACTCCAAGGAACAACCAGAGGACAGGCCTCTTTGTTCTCTTGACAGTATGTTTAATAATCTCCTCCAGCACCACAACTCAAAAGCAACACTTCTTTTTCTGTCATCCCTATTCACTGTCCAGCTCTTAGGTGCATAGCAAGCAATCGAGAAGATCATGGCTTAGAGCAGGTGCATGTTTGTAGACTGACATTGTTGTTCTCTAACACTCTGGAGAGGTATTTGACCATCGATTCTTTTTTTTCCTCAATGAAACAAATGTTTTGATTTCTTGATCGCTGGTGCCATGGGTGTTGATTGTGGATCCAAGCAAGATGAAATCATTAGAAACATCAATGTTTTCTCATTCTATCATGATGCTGCCTATTGGCTCAGAAGTAAGGATTTTCCTTTTCCTGATGTTGAGATGTAATCCATACTGAAGTCTACAGTTCTTGAGAGAACTGCCAGAAATACAAGCTGGTTTTGGAAAAGGCCATGGAATGTCATTGCTGATGTCAGATGGTTCCTGGATGAAAGCAGAGAGTGCCAGAAGGATGTGTATTTGTGTTTAATCAGTTACGCAAAACATTTAACTGTGTGGGTCACAGCAAATTGTGGCTAATTGTGCTCATGTAAAACATATATCTAGACTATAAAGCTGTTGTCTGAATAGAGCAAGGACACACTGAATGGTTCAAAATCAAGAAAGGAATTCATCAGGGATATGTCCTTTCTCCATACCTTTTCAATCAATATGCTGAAGAGATTATTCAAGAGGCTGAATTTTAAGAAGAAGAATGTGACACTAGGTTTGGAGGAAAACTCTTCAATAAACCTGCATCATGCAGATGATAGAATCTTGCTCACCGAAACTGAAGAGGCACAATACTCCCAAGAAAATAAACGTAAAACGTAGTGGTTCTTCCTAAGACATATGCTGAGACTTGGTGCAGCCTCCCTCTTCTTTGGCAGTCAATTCATTAAAGCAAAACACAGGACTGGCCCACACTCAAAGAGAAAAATCTATACAAAGCATGATTTGTAGAGGGGCCACTACTTTAGAATACTCTTACACCTTTAATGTTCATTATTTCCACAGTAGGGAAGACTTTTCTTTTGATATTACATCTGCTCAATGAGAGAAAAATGATCTCTCTCCTCTCATATGATTTACAGTCCCTGAAAATCCACTGGAGGGTCAAGGGATATGAGTTTGACTCAACAGCAATGAGCTGTCGAATTTTATGGCTTAGTATTTTTTAACCCCATCTTCTGAATGTACTGAGATATACACGGAGATTCATTTAGGGTCTTACTACTTTGAATACTTGAACACTCATTCTGGTGACTTTTTTTACCCTGTGAATAACATTTAATTTCAAAATCTTGCCAAAAGACTAAATTTAGGCACCAATAATTACAATTTCAGATAGAACTCACCTTTTGCTAGGGAGCAATGTTTGTTCTGTGGTAGAATTTCACTTTACTTCTACACAGGAAACCAGGGTTCAAATCCTAGTCACTGACTTTATGGTGTAGCCAATGCCCTTCTCTCAGTGGAGGCTTGTTTTCAACTATAATGCTGAACAGGTTTCCATAGAGCTTCAAGACCGAGGCTCTAAAGAAAGTCAAGTGATCTTGTGAAAATCATCCATTGAAAATGCTAATGAACCACAATATTCCTATCCACATATGACTATAGTGTTGGCCAAGCACAGGAAAAATTTCTTCAATTATGAACAGGGTCTCCATGAGTTGGGGCCAACTTGACAGCAGTTGACAACAAACTCCTTGTTTATAGCCTCTTCTTCTCTTGTCATGTCTGGCACAGCACAGACCTGAGCTCCAGTTGTCTTCAGTGATATTTAGAAGGCTACTGGCAAATGTGCCAGGATAAGATTTTTACTTATTTATCCATATATTCCTTTTGCTCCACACACACATACTTCCACATGTCTGCTTCTATGGGACGGGAGCCTTCCACTCTTTTCAGGCAGCAGCCAGGGCAGCCCAAGCTCATCGCCTCAATAGAGGGAGGCCGCAGCCAAACAAAAGAGAACAAAAGCCTCACCTCTCAATCTCGGGTTTCTAAAGAGCCTTTCAAAGTCCTGGCAAAGAAAACAGGTTGCTAGAAAAGGTTTTTGAGTTTCGAATGATTGGCCTTTCTTGTGCCAAAAGCCATATGCTATGCTGTTTACAATAGGTTTGAGGAGACTGAGTGATGA
Organism: Elephantulus edwardii; assembly: GCF_000299155.1. Classification (NCBI taxonomy): domain Eukaryota; kingdom Metazoa; phylum Chordata; class Mammalia; order Macroscelidea; family Macroscelididae; genus Elephantulus; species Elephantulus edwardii. Next base: position 13,545,549 of record NW_006399802.1, on the reverse strand, counting down.
CATATAAAAGCCAATAGTCTAGTTCTGTGAACTCTGTAAAGATTCCAGGAGCTGTGCTGAGGGAGGGGATTAGCGGGATATAAGAGAGTTGCAAAGTGTTCCTGAGAAGCAACCCTGAGACTGGTTCAATTTGCCAAACATTACAGGTTGTGTTCCTTGCAAGTAGATGCTTGAGATGAAGTTTGGGGGGGGAGCTAGATATTTATTAGGAATCAATAACTTAGGAGATGGAAGAACACACAACTGAGTAGAAGGAAAAAGGAACTGAGAAGTAAACCTGAAAAAGTCTTGGCTGGCAGGAGATTTGAGAGGAACCCTTGCTAATGAACCAGGGCTGTCTCACCTGTGTTGAGCTGCTGGCTGGGCTGTTATGCAGCAGCCCCTGAGTTAGGAGCTATCAATTTATAGACAATTCCTACTCACCTTTAATGTTATATGAGTTTTCTCTCAATTAAAAAAGATGGAACCAAGTTATGCTAAGTTTTTCTTCATCACAATCACCTTTCCTTGCTACGTATGCAGCTTTGAAATCACTGAAATCTTGAGCTTTTTCTGCACTGAAGTAAGTCTAAATAAATATATATATGTATTCCAACTTCTTTACAATTTCTTAAATAAAGACACTGAAGTGGATCTCATTCATACCTCCAGGACTGCTTACGTTCTGCCTTGCTCAATCACCAGATACAAGCTGCACTAGAAAGAGGACAGCCTTGGCCACGATGGCTCTCCACATCTGTGAGGAGCTAACAGCTGGTGGCCATCTGCTGACCACACTCACTGCTTGCAGCTGGGCAGCAAGTTCAGGCAAGAGGATTTTGGGTAACAATGTGTCTCTATGGCTACCAAACCAATACTTCTCTTCCAGAATTTCGTCCTAGGCCAGAAGATGATAGAATACATGGATAGGTTTGGAACACCTATTAAAACAAGCTTGTGGAGCTTCCCAAATGCAAGCCAAGAGAGGCAGTGTGGTGGCTTGGACCAAGGTAGATAATTTTAAGACGCGTAATTGTTGTTGTTAGAGGCTAGAGTTGTTTTTAGATGTTAGAGTTTTAGATGACTCATAGTGACCCTAGGAACGAAAGACCTGAACTCTTGTATAACTTTCATTGTTTCTTCATGTTCATAGAGTTTCCGGAGGCAAGCTATTTCGGAAGAAGATGCCACTAAGAAACCCCCTTCAGCCTTGTATGGCTTCGGAGAACACAGAGGAAGGTCTGAAAGTTTGCTGAGATACAAAGAAGAGTCCATTAATGGTTGATATAAGGCCAGACACGGATTTCTTGCACCAGTTGATCCCTAGAATTGACGGTGGGCAGGAAATATCTCAATTGATAAAAGTAGTGTTAACTAACGACGATCAAAGACCTCAAGAAACAAAGTTTTTCCATTCAGTCTAGTAAGAACAGATGACAGGTGTAAATAAAATTCCACTAATTTTTTTTTCTGCCTGAAAGTAGAATTGTAAGTCCTACCTATGCCAGTGTTGTTGGTTTGAGGTGTCTCCAAGATAGTTCTAATTCACATTGACCCCATATGACAGAGTATAAGTTACTCCACTAAGTTCTCCTTGACTGTAGTCGTAGTTTTTCCCATGGAGCTCATGGATGAGTTTGAAGGGAAACCTTTTGGTTAACAGTTGAGTATTTTACCATATACCACCAGGGCTCCCCCCCCCAATTTCATTATCTCCTACAATTTAGAGAAACTGCAAGTCTTGAACAAAAGGGCTCAGACCTTCAAGTAGCTTCTGACTCATGGCAACTCCATTTATTATAGAGTATAACTGCTCCATATGATTGTCTTGACTGTAATCTTTACAGAAACAGATCACCAGGCATTTCTTCCATGAATCACAGGGTAGGTTTGAATTGCCAGACTTTAGATTATCAATGAACACTTGATTCTGTAGAACCTGTATGTGGACCAAGGGAACATTGTTCAAATAGAACAAGGAGATGCTATGTGATCTGGAATCGGAAAATGCACGCATAAAGGTTGTGTCCTTTCAGCATGATTATTCAAATTGTATGCTGAGCAAATAACCTGAGAGGCTGGACTAAAATGAACAGGAATGGTGAATCAAAATGAGAGGAAAACTCATTAACAACCTACAACATGCAGATGATACAATCTTGCTTGCTTAAGTTCAAGAGGAATTGAAGAATTTACTGATGAAGCTCAAAGATTACTTTCCAATATCAAGAAAATACACATCCTTACATCTAGAACAATAAGTAACATTATGATAAAATGGAGAAAAGAATGAAGTCATCAAGGAATAATTTTACTAGGATCCATAATCAACACCCATAGAAGCAAGAGTCAAGAACGTGAGTGACATATTGAATTGGGGAACTTTGCTTCAAAAGATCACCTTAGATGTTAAACAGCAAAGATGGGAATTTTGAGGACAAAACTGCTCCTAATCTTAGCCATGACATTTTCAGTCACCTCATGTATATGCAAAAATTAGACACTGAGTACACTCAACCAAAGAAGAATTGCTGTTTTTGTTAGAGAATATTGAGTCAACCCTGACTGATTGTGACCCTAAGAACGAGATGGAAATTGCTCCTTCCTGCAGCATCCTTCTAATCCCTACCGTACTCAAGTCCCTTGCTGCAGTCACTGTGTGAATCCATCTCCTCGAGGATCTTCTTTTCCTTCCCTGACCCTCTATTTTTCCAAGCATGATTATCTTTTTTTGTACTGACTGGTGCTTCCCGACAATATGCTCAAAATATGAGACAAAGTTTTACCATCCTTGCCTCTAAGGAGCGTCCTGATTGCACTTCTGCCAAGACAGATTTGTTTGTTCTTTCAGCAGTCCATAACATATTCAATACTCTTTGCCAAGACCACAATTCAAAGACATTAATTCTTCATCTTCCTACTCATTGTCCAAAAAAACAATTAGTACATTCAAACTGCCATGTTTGTAAAGAATATTGAATATACCGTGAACTGCCAGGAGAATAAACAAATCTGTCTTAGAAGAAGTGCAGTCAGAATGTGCCTGAAAAGGAAGAATTATGAGACTTCATCTCATGTACTTAGGACATGTTCCCAGGAGGGATTAATCCTGGGAGAAGGATGTTGGACTTGATAAATTAGAGGGTCATAATAAAAGAGTAAGCCTTTTATGACATGGATTGACACAGCGACTGTAACTATGGGCTCAAAATAGCCAGGTTTGTGAGGATGGTTCAGGAAGAGGCAGTGTTTTTTTTTTTCTGTTGTGCGTAGGGTTACTATGATTTGGGACTAATGTAATGACATTTATGAGCAACAACAGCTTAGCAACTCACTGCAAACCACTTGCACCACCCAGAGACCTGTAAGCAGAAGAAAGGAGTGGAGAAAACCAAAACTGAATGCAAACTTGAAGCCACAGAAAAAACTCTCTAAATTATTTAGGGTTTTGGAATCAGTAATCCTTTGGAGACAATAATACTCTAATGTATCAGCCTTAAAAAAAAACAAACACGTTTATTATATACTGTACAAAGAATAGAGAACACAGGGACATGAGTGAGGGTATTTGTTACCTGAATTAAAATAATCTGGACAACAAAGATTAGTCTTTTGCACTGGAGATGGAAGATAGGGAGTAAGTTGGAATGTTCCTTGGAAGTAAGCTACAAATACTACTTTATTGTGACTAAGTTGAATTTCTTACACCTATTATACATCAGTAGGGAGCTCTGGTGACAGAGTCTTTATGTAGTTGCACTGCTAACTCAATGATCATTCTTTCTGGTGGTTCAAATCCACCACCAGCTCCCCTGGAGAAAGATAGACAATCTCTTCCTATGCAGTTTATAGGCTTGGAAACACAATAGAGGATCAGCTGTGAGTCAGTTCTGACTCCATCGCTTTTATTACATATCCAGGATTCCTTAATAGCTTGAATAGTTAATGTTTGAACCTATTTGAGAGCACAGTACTCTGATGAGCTTCTAAAAGCTCACAGCAATGGCATCTCTGTGGAGTGCAGTCCTATTCTGCAACATAAGGAGTTGTCGTGCATCTGAATCAACAAAGAGGCAACCAGTTATTAAATATCAACAATCCTCTGTCTTTGACATCCAGTCTGGAGTTTGGGGAAGAGGACTGGGCTAAACATGAGAATTGTTAAAGATGCCTCCCTCCTGCCCCGCTCCCCCATCTTCCATAGAATCAGAACTGACTGCACGGGAGGAGATTGCTGCTGCTTCTTTGGCATAGCATCTGGTGGATTCGAATCGCGCACCTTCACATGAGAATTGTTAAAGATGCCTCCCTCCTGCCCCGCTCCCCCATCTTCCATAGAATCAGAACTGACTGCACAGGAGGAGATTGCTGCTGCTTCTTTGGCATAGCATCTGGTGGATTCGAACTGCGCACCTTCACATGAGAATTGTTAAAGATGCCTCCCTCCTGCCCTGCTCCCCCATCTTCCATAGAATCAGAACTGACTGCACAGGAGGAGATTGCTGCTGCTTCTCTGGCATAGCATCTGGTGGATTCGAACCGCGCACCTTCGTGATTACAGCACAGCTTTTTGCCACTAGGCCACTAGAGATCCCTTAAAGATGCCTTTTGAAACCATGACACAATGAAATAATCTACTGAGATAGTTACTGGGTATAAAGAGAGTGGAACAAGTGGATGATAAGATTATAAGAGATTTTTTATTCTCTTCATTGTTTTCTATCTTTTCCAAGGACATATTACTTCTTTCATCAAAAATAAGTCCTAATGGATCTGCTGTTGCTTCTCAGAAACACCTCTCTAAACCTTCCCTGTGTCTTTCTCCCAATAAGTATTTTTCTTAGGTTGAGCTTAAAAATATTAATGCGATTATTTAATTGGGGATCTTTGAGACAGTGTTTGACTGAAAATCAACATCCAGCTCTTCTGCAGTGCAAATGAGCCCCTTGTAAGTGCCTGCTCTCGGGAACCTGCAGCTTGCTGCTCGTTGAACCCGTGCCTAATTACGTGTTGCTCCTTGAGTTCTGGAGTATGTAATAGCAATGTTTATTTGCCAAGGCTGACAGAGATGACTAAGTAATTTTCCTCTTCATGTTTTGGATATATATATTTTTTTTTTTCTTTTTAAAGAGAAGGTGAGGGAGCCTCTACCTGTCATGCCATCAATACTGAGAGTTGGAGTTGTCTGTGGTTAGTGAGTGCTGTGGCAGAAGCTCAGACATCTCAAGGATGTTTTGTCAGAGGCCCTGATGAGAGGGCGTTTCCACAAGTCATCTGGAGTGACTTTGAGGCTGTCAGAGAGGAGCTTCTTGGCCTCACTGCTGATTCATTCAACGAACAGTCTCTGTCCCTGGTCCCCCCCGCCTTGCCCTCTGAGCAGTGCCACAGAGAAAAACAAGACCCTATGAAAATCCCCGGGTGTCACAAATGGTTTGCTCTCAGCTGTTAACTGAAAGGTTGGCGATTCAAACTCACTCAGTGGAATCACAGGGATCATGAAGATTAGAGTCAAGAAAATCCTATGAAGTTCAAGTTCTGTTCTTGTAACACGTGGGGTTGCCATGAGTCAGAATCAAGAACTGACTCAGGAGCAATGGGTTGAGGTTTGTTTTTGTTGATGACTTCTTTTGAGTTGATTTGGATTTTGATGCAGATTGCCTCATTGTTCTCCTCCAGAGTGGGTGGTGGATTAGAACTACCGGATTTTCAGTTAGTAGTCCAACATGTAACATTCTATGTGAAGACAGTGTGGGGTAAAGTGCTAGCACATACCAGAAGACTATGGCTCAGGGTCAAGGTTATTTGAAAAAGCTAACAGTAGCTAACTTTTACTGAATTGCCAGGCACTGTTCTTGGTGCTTTCCATGGATGAACTTATCTCTTCCAATCTTTGAGCTAGGTAACATCATCATTTATATTTTATAGAACAAAGCACTGAATCATACAGTATTTAAGGAAAAATAGTTAACTAGAGTAGTGAATGGGAGGGGAAAGGGTATTGCAAACAATTGGAGCAGCATGTAGAAAGGCATGGAATATGGAAAGCACATGAGGAATAATTTAGGGATCATTGGAATCTACGATTTCTATGGTTCACAAGGCTTTCAAAAGTCTTTCACTGAATGACCAGCCCTGCTACTTAGTCTTTTTAAATCTAGAAGCTCTGCTGTAACCTGTCCCCTATAGGTAACCCTTCTGGCATTTAACATACCAGTGGTATAGCTTCCAGCATCACAACAAGTCATACATTGCACCAGTACAGCAGACTGACAGACAAATGCTGTACTAATAAGAGCAAATGATAAACAAGCAGGCATATAAACACCCATCTATAAAGTAATTAGCAGCATCCCCAATATAAGAACTTACAGATAGGTGTTGTACCTCTAACAGCAAGTGGAGACAATTTTAAACTTAAAGACCATCAGGAATACAAATAGCAAGGTGCAAGGATAAGAGAGAGATAAAACCTAAGTAGAAACCGAGGGTTTTGATTTCACATTTCCTTCCTGCAGAAGAGTTGGCAGGTCCAAAGAGCTGACTTTTAGATTAACAGCTGAGCCCTTAACCAGAACATTGGAATCTGAATTAGATTTGTTTTCCATTCATGCTGCCATGTGTAGGCTAGAGAAGACAAAATAGAAAGCGATTGTAGTGATCTTGGTGAGAATCACTATAGTTACCTTCATGAGCTACAACCCCTGGATGAAGAGAGTTGGGTCCTAGGGATGTTATGGAGTGGACAACAGAACATATGGACTGAATGTCACCTGAGATGTGGCAGACCTACCATGTGCCATGGGTGCCATTTGAAGGGATGCCAAGCAGTAATTTCTATTAAGCTGGTACATTCAATGTCCTTCTCACGCACCCAGAGGTGGAGGAGGTGGGGTGTGTAGAATAGGGCACTTATCCCTGGGGTAGGGTTGGTGCACCAGGAGACACAGAATGATATTCTGAAGTGCTCTAAATATGAAAGGTGCCTGGCTAAGTCAACTGAACAAGCAAAAGGAAAGTGCTTTTGCTGACACATCACTGCTGTCAATGTGTATTTAACTTGACATTTAGAGATTGTCCTGCATTTTCATTACCCTTAATATCTCCCTACTGGACGTGAGTAACCTATGTGAAAGAGGGGTCAGACCAACACTCAGACTTCTCTCTGGACAATTGGGTAAATGGTAGTGTTTCTTTGAGACTGGGAAGCTCAAAGAGGAAAAGGCTAGTGTCAATTCCGTGTTCCAAAACAGATCCTATCAGATCCCGAACACCCGGTGCCCTCCCTGCTTCCCTGAATCGGGCAGTATTTTGTCATTGAAGCAACCTGAGTCTGGTCTCTAGAAACAAGAGACAATGATGCCAAAGCAAACAAAGAGGAAGACAGTTAATGCTTGGGTGGAAACCCACATGAAGAAAAGAAGAAGCAAGCAAATGTCTCTTAACCTGCTTTTTCTCTATAACAGTGCAACTAGAATCTTCAACATTTTACTGAAATCTCAAGAGGAGGGAGAGCTTGAAAATCATCTTACAAGCAGCGATGGTAAATAGAAATTAATTGGATAGCACTTGTTATTAGTGTTTTAATATGTGTTAAATGTCACTGACATTTTGTCTTTTTTTAAAACTTTTACTCTATTTTTGGAATAGTAAGACTGTATATTCATGAGCCCTTTTGTGGGTTTAGGACTGATCGATAGTGTCTTCCTCTGCTCCCCCCGCCCCAATTCTCTGTAAAATCTAATTTCCCCAAATCCAAATTAACTTACTCTGACAGCTTTAAGAAGTCCATTCTTCAAGGTGGAGGAGGCAGTGCTTTATTTATGGTCACCTTATTTCACAGAAAAGGAGAATACTTGAGAGACGGTAATCAATTTTCCTGTGGTCATTCTCAAGTTGATAGTGGAGCCCATGTTCCAAGACAGAGTCATCCGAACTCAGAGGTCTGGCATTTCCACCTGGTCTTATTACTTCCCTCAGAACTGGACTGGTTGGCTAGAGATATGACACGAGTTTGGAAAAGGGACTGCAATTCCTTACTTGTCTCCAAGAGGAGATTTCTAGTTCTTGAAAAATATTGAGCATTAGAGAATTTGATCCATAAATAAGACAAGAGTAGCCATCTTGCTAAGTTCTCTCCTCAAGGAAATGGTTTGAGATGAAGAGCCATGCCTGTGGTGCTCCTGCAAAACTTCAGAAATGTTGTTTGACTAGAGAAGCTTGCCATTATCTCCTCTGAGCAATAAGACGACCGGGCATCGAAGCATTGGCTTGGAAATAATCTTGTTGTGCCTAGGTAAATTCAAGCTTCTTGAAGCAGGAAACATTCCATTGGTGACAGTGTTCCCACAAGAATCAAATCTCTCCACTTTGTTGGTAGATTTTTCTATTAAGAAGAAAGTCCGTGTCAGGCCATGCTATAGTTTTTTATTATTTTGCAGGTCAAATAATTGTTCAGTACTTATATGAAGGATTTACAGCCTCTAAACACCCACTGGAGGGTCAGTTGAATCAGTTTTAACTTGAAGATACATAAAAACAATATGCAAAGGATACTGGTTGTTTAACTAATATTAAATCCTCTTTTTTTTTCTTTTCGATCTCATTCCTATTAGGGGGTAAATAATAATTAATTTAAGGCTGTCAACTGTTGTCTCACTTGGCTAAGGGTATTGGCCCTAAGCTGGATACATAGGGCAACCTAACTTGACTCAAACAGTTTGTCTTTCAAGATGTAAATGAAGAAGTGTGTGAAATACAAGGTATAATGCATTTTTTGGTAATTTTATTAATTTTAATGAAAGTTTACAGAGACTTTCATTCATTGTTGCACTTTTCTCCCTGCCCACCCCATCCCCAGTTCGCTCTTCTCTTTGAAAAGTAAAAGAAAAATTCTTTCATTGTTATACAATCCCTCCCCTCAAGTCCACTCCACTATGCTGCCTTCATTCTGGACTCCTGTCATGACAATAATACCTAATCATACTTCCCTTTAAAACAGTTCTCTCCCTCATCTGTTTCAATGCAGTATACATCATTCATCCCCTCCTTTTTGTCTTCCCTCAACCCTAATGTCAGTCCTGTTTTACAACAATGGCCCTATGCAATACTTATCTTTTTGTGACTGAAATACTTCACTCAGTATAATGTCCTCCAGGGTCACCCATTTTGAATAATATTGCATGAATTCCTTGTTTTTCAATGCAGCGTAGTATTCCATTGTGTAAATATACCAGACCTTCTCTATCTATTCGTTTATTGATGGGCACTTGGGTTGTTTGCAGCTCTTTGCTAGTGTGAGCAAAGCCACAATAAACATGGGTGTGCATATATCTGTTTGGATCTCACTTATGGTCTCTTTGGGCTATAGTCCCAGTAGTGGAATTGCTGGTCAAATGGTATCTCTATTTGCAACTTTTTGAAAAAGCGCCATACTGCCTTTCACAGTGGTTGCACCATTTTACACTCCCATCAACAGTGAATGAGGGTTCCAGTCTTTCCACAACCTCACCAGCATTTGTTGCTTGCTATTCTGTTAAATTTTGCTATTCTGACTGGGGTGAAATGATATCTCATAGTTGTTTTGGCCATTTTTCAATTGGGTTATTTACCTTTATCTTGTTGTGGTACTCAAGTATTTTATAAATTCTAGATATAAATCCCTTGTCTGACATGTCATTATCAAATATTTTTTCCCCAAACTGTAGCTTCCCTTTTTACCCTGTTGGAGAAGTTTTTGGATGTGCATAAGGATTTGATTCTTAGAAGGTCCCATTCATCTATTTTATCCTCTTTTGGTTGTAGATTTTCCAGGATGCTTGAAAAACTGTTTATATTGTGAATTAGGACTCCTAGAGTTCTTCCAAGCTTTTCCTTAATGAAGTTTATAGTCCTTGGTTTTAGTCCTGGGTCCATAACCCACTCTGAATTGTTTTTTTTATATGGACTGAGGTGTGAATCTTGCTTGAGTTTTCTACAGATAGTTTTCCAATTTTGCCAGCACCATTTGTTAAAAAGGCTGTCGTTTTCCCACTTAACTGATTTCATCTCCTTGTCAAAAATCAGTTGACCATAGGTAGATGGACTGATTTCTGGATTCTCTATTCTATTCCATTGATCTACAAGTCTGTTATTGTACCAGTACCACACTGTCTTGACCACCACAGCAGTGTTGTAGAATTTGAAATCAGGGAGTGAGGTGCCTTCTCTTTTTTTAAGGAGTCGTTTGCTTATTCTGGGCCTCTTTCCATTCCAGATGAAATTGGAGATTGTATTTTCCATCTTGTTGAAGAATGGAATTGGTATTTGTATTGGGATTGCATTGAACATGTAAATTGCCTTTGGTAGCATTGTCATTTTCACAATATTCCTATTCATGAGCAAGGGATATTCTTCTACTTCTCAAGGTCTCCTTTTGTTTCTTATAATAATGTTTTATAATTTTCTTTGAATAGTTCCTTTCTGCTTCTGCTCAGGCTTACTCATAAGTATTTAATCTTGTGATTAGCTATTGTGAAGGATATTGTTTTTTCTCAGCTCCAGTTCTGTATTCTCTTTGTCACTGTAGAGAAATTAAATTGTTTTTTTGTATGTTGATCTTGTATCCTGGCACCTTGCTGAATTGGTCAACTATGTCCAGTAGTTTTCTTGTTGAGTCTTTAGGGTTTTCTAAGTATACTATCATATCATCTGCATAGAGAGATAATTTTACCTCCTCTTTGCCAATTTGGGTACCAAGAGAGAGATATTTTAAGGCTCAGACTGAAATCTTAGAAAGTAAAATTTCAGAAAGGCTCAGGTTGAAACTTTAGAAAAAATCTTCAGCAGACTACTGGAAAGAAAGTGTTTAGCTCTAAAATGTTCATGCACATTGGTTCCATGAAGACTCAGGGCCAGTCAGCTGATAGTGGTTGATACCTTACGGAGGAGGAGGTGTAGAAAGAAGTTTGTTGAGTAGAAAATGACTCTCAAAGTATGATATAGAGGCCACTGGAGAGTTCCAACATCTTTCAACGTCTTGTTGGGCAAGAGTCCTGCAGTGCTTATATTTAAACTAGGGCAGTGACTATACATCTGTTCTTTGGCCAGACTGATGTAAGATAATGAACAGAAAACAGACATCTTCTCAATGCTGTTTTTGCCAAAGTGTGACCATCTGTCTCCTGGATTCTGGAAAGGCTCGCTCTTGTCAATGGCAAGGAGGAGGTGTGAGATGCAGGGTAACAGTGTAGAACTTTGAAAATGTGAGCACTTTTAGAAAACCATTTCAAAGCACAATCCCTTTGTTTCTAGAATTGAAGAGAATTGTTCTAAAAAAAAAAACAACAAAACACAACAACAAAAGGCATCTGTGAAGGTGGCATCTGGTCAGCTGATAGGAAAAGCCTTCTAGATATGACTATTCCCTTGAGCCATTTGAGCTACTAGTGAAGATGCAACAACTCAGTCTCCTTTCAGAAATTGGCAGTGATGTTCTCCTGCCTCTGTTTCTTGGTGAATCAACCCAGATATACTGACTGAGCATCTCGAGAAAGGCTCAGAGGTGTAAGAGTATAATAAGAAGCCAAAGAGATGCCCTCCCTTCCAGAAGCATTTATTCCATCTTCAACTCTCCTCTGTCTTATTACATAATTCTCCATTTTCTAGATGAGGAAGCCAGGAGATACAGAAGATAAAAAACTCATCCATGATCTTACAGCTAATAAGGACAGGAATTGGCACTTATATCCAGCATTATTTGATTCCAGAAGATGTAAACAGTTAATTCGTTGCCACTGAATTGATTTTAATGCCTAACCAGCTCTGTACTGTTGCTTGTCAAATAGATTTGAGCTCTATAGGATTTCCAGTGGCTGACTCTTCAGAAGTAAATCTTCAAGTTTATGCAAACTTTAAGAAAGTTAAAGGCTTAACTTTCTGAACTAACCAGAGCACTTGTTGTTATTGATAGATGTTGTCGATTCAAGTATGACTCATAGCAACCGTATGAACAACAGATCTGAACTCTATCCTGTCTTGTGCTATTCTCATTATCTTTGACACACTTAAGCCATTGCTGCAATAACTGTGTCAATCCATCTCATTGAAGGCCTTTCCCTCTACCATAAGCAAGATGTCTTCTATAGCAATATTTTGTTGTTGTTGTCTACAGAAACCAAGCCATTTGCATTTTGGCAGCAACAATAGATGTCAGTTCAAGGGTTCACATACCAACTGCCTACCTTGGGCCAGGCGTGTTACAGTTTCTAATCTAGTCTCGTCTTTAGTCACTTTAAGAGAGGAGACCTTACTGTCTTTTCTTTACAGATGAAATAAATGTTTTAAATCATTAAACAATTAGCAACAACAATGATGACAATGATCATTAATATCAGATGAACTCGTTCTTGGTGCAAGGCATTGCACTAAATTCCTCACATCCATTTCTTAGTCAAATGCTCACTATATCTGTATGACTAAGCCAACAAACAAATTGCTGTCATTTCCAACTTACAGTGACCCCGTGTGTCTCAGTGTAGAACTGTGTTCCATAAGTTTTTCAATGGCTGATATTTTTGGAAGTAGATTGATAGTCCTTTCTTTCAAATGCCTCTGTGTGGACTCAAGTCCAATTAGCAGGCAAGACTGTTAACCATTTGTAACCCCAGGGACCCCATTATATGAGCCATAGAGTTGATTCTGACTTAGAATGACCTGTAGGAGAGATAAGATGTGCCCATTGTTGTTGTTGTTAAGACCTGTCAAGTTGTAGATGACTCATGGTGACTCTATGAACACTTGTATAACTTTCATTGTCTCTCCATGTTCATAGAGTTTCGGAGGCAAGCGATTTCGGAAGTGGCTGCCACTCCTGCTCCCAAGCTTGTTTTAATCGGGAGCTCCACCAAACACTGTCCACCATGGGGTACCATTATCACATTTGACACATCAGTGTCACTGTGTTCAGTATCATAGCAGCCATGAGTTACCTCTGTACAGGGATGCACAGACCAGTGCTATACCACTTAGAAGAATGTTTGACAAAAAAACCAATTTAAACCAGGCCTGAGGGCAGCAGATTAAAATCACCCACCCATAGCATTTCTAATTTCTAATTCTTTGTCAAAACAGACCACCACCTCTTCTTACATCAAAGTGGCTTGCGGGTTTGAACCATTGACCTTTTGGGACATAGATGTTGAAATTGAGGTAGGGAGAGTTGAGACAATTGCCCAAATTGTCACACAGCACGTGGAATACTGACGATTTGACCTAAGGCAGCCTGACTCCAGAGCCTGACTCTTAACAAGGACTGCACTAGATTCATCTGAAGCCTAAAAATCACAAAATGCCCTTAAACTGCTGTCCTTTTAAGCTATTCCCACTTCCATGCTCTCCCTTACCCCAGTATGCTCCCACTTTATGGCTTCCCAGTTCCTATTATGGAGCTCCTGGAAGCAGTCTCTGCATTAACCAAACCGAACAGGCCACTGTGACCACGAAGCACAGTTTGCATAAAGTTTCCCTTTGTTTGCTCCCCTCCTGACCTTAGTGACTTCGCAGGTCCACCTCCAGCAACCTTCAGGTAGATGCTCAATCAGGGATCAAGGACTACAGGACAGACTGAGGCAGGGCTTTTCTGCCCACAGGACACAGAGCCAGTCCTGGGGAGATGTGGACGGGCCCAGGCCTGCAGCCGCTGTTCTCCCCACAGGCCCCTGGAGTAGATTCTTTCAGCTTCAGGGAAAGGTCAGCATTTCAATCTCATGTTTTCACACATCTTAAATGGATTTCAGAGGCGCTGGCACTGTCCCTGCTCCTCTCTTTAAACAATGTGGTTAAGCTGCTGTAGCATTGCTAGAGGCTGCATTCCTCCCCCGCATTGTGATGTGGTTTTTGGAAGTCATGCATGCAGTTAGCTAAACCAAACTAAGCTGTTTCATTAATGGGAGCAAACTCCAGAGAGAAATCCTGAATAGCAACAAGGCAAGTTTGCTTTCCACCCCTAATTCAAAAAGCCAGATAATTAAGTAGGCGGGGAAAGGAAATGGCCCTTCTGATTCCAAGAGCTTAGCTCTCTCTCCTCTTCTCTTTATTTTGGTGATGGTGGTGGTGGCGGTAGTGGTGTGGCAGGGGCTGGGGAGGGAGTAGTAAGAGGGAAGCCTTGCAAGATTTATTACCCTGGATTCTCTTTGCAAGCTTTTCCAATTAGTTGCAACACATAATAGGAAAATACTCCTTTCAGCGCTGTCCTACCACTCTTTTATTTCCATTCGCTTCTCTCTCTACGGTTCTCAGCAGCAACTTAAATTTTCAGCTCTCTTCTCCCCTATCCCATCTCTCCCTTAGGGTCCCACCACAAAGATAAGATTCATCAGCATGAACTCATTCCCCTCCCATCTCTTTCCTACAAATGTACCTTTACAACACTTTCCATTTCCTGCTCACTTCCACTTTCTGGGCATCATACCTCTTCTTTTCATCTCCAAAGGCTTCAAGTGCAGCCTCCAATCACTCTCCCGTGTCCTGGGTCCCAGCTGCTGTCGTTGCCTCTGCCTCAGGCTCCACAGGTTTTCAGTGGTTAATTTTTCTGAAGTCCTTGGGCCTTTCTTCCAAGGTACCTGTGGTGATACAGTGATAGAAGTAAAGCTCACAGTTGCAACCTCATCCCCAGCTCCCTCCCAGTACCCTATAATTGTCTTAACTGCTACTATCCACTAATACCTAATGATTGATTTCAAGTCTCCCTTTGATAAGAATTGTCCTCTATAGATTAACTTTCTGGAAATCTAATCTAAAGCAAAACCAGTCCAAACTGGTTCCTAGAGCATGAGCACAACATCACTCATGACTGACAGCTGATCTTCCCAACAGGAAGTGAAGCTACCAGACCCGGGAATCAAACCAGAGAACATTGCTACACAGTACACGTACACCATCCCCTAATGAGAGAGATCCAATTATTATGTTTTTAAATTTTCTTATTTTTTAAAAAATTAATTTTAATGAACATTTACAGAGACTTAGGGTTTCCAGTCATTCATTGTTGCACTTTTCTCCCTACCCATTCCCTCCCCCCAATTCGCTCTTCTTGAAAAGAAAGAAAAACTCTATCATTGTTATACAATCTCTCCCTCCCAAGTGAGCCATCACTCTGGACTTCTGTAATGACAATTTAGAAGCCAATAGCATACATCTTGTAGAGCCAGGTGCATGTGCACATAGCATGACCCTTCATATATAAGCCATTTCTCAGAATTCCCCACATTGTTTTATGAATAAATATGAAATTTCTTCTCACCTAAACATTATAAGCTAAAAAAATATCAAAACAACAAACCCTTTTATCCATTGAGTCATAGGGAGACTCCTTTGAAGTACGCTAGAGATACTTTCTTTTTTTATTTTATTTTTTAATCAATTTTAATAAACATTTACAGAGATTTTGGATTTCCATTCATTCATTGCCACACTTTTCTCCCTGCCCACCCCTCCCCACCAGTTCACTCCCCTCTCTGAAAAGAAAAAAAAATCCTTCATTGGTATACAATTCCCCCATCCCTTCCTCCCCAGCCCCCACCCCGAGTACACTTCTCTATGCAACCTTAATTCTGGATTCCTGTGCTAATCATAACACTCAATCATATATCGCCTCTAATCTGTTCTTTCCCTCATCTGTTTCAATACAATATACTTAATTTATCCAGTTTTTCTCAGTCTTACCCCAACCCTGATGTCAGACCCATTCTACAACAGTGGCACCATGCAATAT
This sequence comes from Elephantulus edwardii, assembly GCF_000299155.1. NCBI lineage: Eukaryota > Metazoa > Chordata > Mammalia > Macroscelidea > Macroscelididae > Elephantulus > Elephantulus edwardii. The sequence continues at coordinate 13,529,822 of NW_006399802.1, read as the reverse complement.
TTGTCCCTTTGTGACTGAGATATTTGAAGTACACTAGAGATACTTTCTTGTAGACCACATTTAAGGAGTACTCCTTGAATATACCATGGACCACCAAGACAACAAATAGGTCTGTCTTGGAGAGGGTGAAATCAAGTTTCTCCTTGGAGGCTAGAATTTTGAAGCTCTATCTCACATACTTTGGGCACGTGGCCAGGAGGGATCAGTCCTTGGAAAAGGATATCATGCTTGGAAGGGTGGAGGAACAGTGCAGGAGAGGAAGATCCCAGATGAGATGGATTGATACAGCAACTGGGGTTATGGGGGTTGGTGTGTTGGAATTAATGAGACTGGCTCAGGACAGGGCAGGATTCAGAGCTGCTGTACATAAGGTTGCTATGGGTCATAGGCAACTCAACAGCACAAAACAACAACCACCACCAGCAACCTTGCTTGCTGATAGGAGGAGGACTTGAAACACTTGCTACAGAAGGTTAAACTGAAGCTGAAGCCTTCAATATAAATTGTATCTCAACGTCAAGAAAACAAAAATTCTCACTGCTGGACCAATAGGTAACATCATGGTGGATCGAGAAAGGATTGAGACTGTCAACAACTTCATCTTACTTGGATCCACAATCAATACACTTGGTACCAGCAGTCAGGAGATGAGTAGATATATTCAGTTGGGAAGGTCTTAGTCAAGAACCTCTTCAAATGGTTGAGGAGTAATGATGTCAGTTTGAGGACTAAGGTGCACCTGTTTCAGGCTATAGTCTTTTCAGTCACTTGCTATGCATCTTAGAGCTGGGCAATGACTAAGAATGATAGAAGAATAGTTGATGACTTTGAATTGTGATATTGGAGAAGGGTACTTGATATTCCATGGACTGCTAAAAAGAACAAAAGTTCAGCCAAAGTGCTAGGAGAGGTTATTCTTTTGAGAGGATCATCATGCTTGGGAAGGTGGACAGGAAGCAGAAGAGAGGAAGACTACTCTTGACCAGGTAGGTTGACATAGTGACTGAGGAAATGGGCTTGAGGGTGTCAGAGATTGTGAGGATGGCACAGGAAAGGACAGTGTTCAGATCAGTTGTTTACAGGGTGACTCATACCCATCGAGTCCTTCTCAACTTGATGGCACATAACAATAACAGCATCAACAGTGCATACCCTCATATGCTAACCAAAGAGTTGTTGCAGTTTCCACCACCCAGAATTCCCATTCTCCTTAACTCCTCTTCTTAAAACTCAAACTTATTGATCACTGATTCCTATTGAGCCCCAGTGGGTTTCTGAGGCTGTGAATCACGTAAGAGGAGACTGTCCATCTGTTAACCATATATTTGCTGGTGGATTCAAATTCCTGGTTAAGAGTAGCCTTTGGGGTTGGCAGAGCAACACCCTGTACCACCAGAGCTAACACCTCCTAGGGGCTGTGTGTCTGTTCATTACTCTGTAGCTTCCAAGGTTCCTTCCCGTTAGTATAAGAAACATGCTTAAAGGATCCAGATTCTAAAAACAGTCTTTCCTCAGCCCTGCTTCTCTTGCACTGCTGTTCCTGCTCTTTCCTGCTTGCTCCCCACAGTAAGCATCTGGACACCCTACTCCCCTCATTGCCAAAGATGGCTTCTGTTCAGTGGTACCACGTTGCTTGTGGTCACCACTGGTCTCCAAGGATCAGACCCTGTGGACCTCTTCACCCCTTTCCTAGGCACCTCTGAACAAATGGGGAAGGAGGTGGGCCAGGCGACCCCTTAGAGGGAATGCTGGTGTTCAGGTTCCCTGGCATTTTCTCAGAGAGAGCCTAGGCTTTCAGACAAAGACATTTCTCATTTACCACACTGCATATTTTTACTTAGATATTTTAAAAAGCAATATCAAGCAATGAAAGAAAATGTAACATTGATGCCAAATCATATGAGAACTAACACTTGGTATCAACAGGAATATATTTGAATTTAAAAAGGCTAGCTGCATCTGACAGCAATGTGTCTCAGCTATTTGAAGTCTGAGTTGGGTTAGGGGGTAGGGAAGGGAACATTTCCTCATCCATCCATCCGTTTATCCCACAGACATTTACTGGATTCTGTTTTAGGACCAGGTCCTTTCTATCCATGACATCTGCGAGACAAAAATGAATAGGAGGTAGAGAAGAAGATAGCTCTAGGGCTATCAACTGCACTCTCACTGGTCAGAGTCCTCTACATTTTTGACCTGAGAATCTTAGCAATTGTTTCACTTTTCTCTGAAAAGCAACCAGTGAAAACGCTATGGACCACAATGGTCTGCTATGAAATCAATCTGGAAGATGCATAAGACGAGGCAGTATTTTCATGTCTGGTGTCACTGTGAGCTGGAGACTGACACAAAAGCAGCTGATAACAACTCTAACAAAGGTCTAATCTCCTTCACATGTTGATTCCAGAAATGCAACCTCACTGCTGTAGGGTTGGTTCTTACTCATAATGACCCCCCTTTGGGTTTCTCAGGCTATCAATCACAAGGAAGGAGACCGTCCACATTTCTCCTATGGAGACTTTGAACCCACCAGAGACAAACATTCTTCAGGCTAGCAGGACAACGCACTGCTAAAGTACTACGCCACCAGAGCTCTCTGTATCTTTGTTGGTTGTTTGTTGTTCTGTACCATTGAGTCAGAACTGACCCATGGCTGACTGGCCAGTGAGTTTTCAGAGACAATAAATTGCAAGGGAGGAGATGGCTTAGCTTTCTCCCAAGGAGCAACTGGTGGATTTGAACTGTGTTCCTTCAGGGTTGGCAAAGCAGCTGCTTGCCATTAGGCCACCAGAGCTCCTTATATCTTTATTGTTGTTATGGCCGTTGTGTTAAGTACAACTCATAGTGACCCTATGAACAACAGATCTGAACCCTGTCCTGTCCTGCTCTGTACTCATAGTCTCTGACACACTCGAGTACATTTCCGGAGTCACTGTGTAAACCCATCACTTCCTCTTCTTCACATACTCTGCATTTTTCCAAGTAAGATGTCTCTTTTCAGGGAATTGCCCCTCCTAACAACCTGTCCAAAGTATTTGAGATGAAGCTTTGCCATCCTTGTTTCTAGAGAGGTCTCTGGCTTCACCTTCCCCAAGACATATCTATTTTGTCCTTTTGACAGTCCATGGGATTCAGTACTCTTCTCCAACACTGCAATTCAAAAGCATCTATTCTTCTGTTATCCTTATTCATTGTCAAGTTCTCAGACACATGTTAGTGATTAAAAAGATTATGACTTGAATCAGGCACCCTTTAGTCTTCAAACTAAGGCATCATTGGTCAGTATGTTAGAGATTTTACAAATGCAATATATCTTTTGATTTCTTGAGTACTGGTGCCAAGGGTGTTGTTGTGGATCCAAACAAGATGAAATCATGAATAATTTTTATCTTTTTTCCATCTATTGTGATGTTACCTATCAGCCAGGAGTGAAGATTTTTGTCTTCTTGTTGTTGAGCCATAATTATTCATTTTTGAGGGCTGCGCTCTTTGATCTTCTGCAACAAGCATTTCAAGTTCTCACTTTCAGCAAGCAATGTGTCATCTGCATAACACAGGTTGTTGATGAGTCTTCTTCCTATTTTGATTTCAACTTTTTCTTCATAGAGTCCAGTTTCTTTGATTTGATCAGCATACAGATTGAATAGATATGGAGAAAAGATACAGCACTGACACACACATTTCTTTATTTGAAACCATGCAGTGTTCCCTTACTCTTTCAGACAACAGCTTCTTCATGTAGGTATATGTTTTGTATGAACATGATTTAGATGTTCTGGGATTCCCATTCTTCTCAATATTAACCATAGATTAAATGAGATGTGGCACATGGAGTATTTAGAACTGCATCTGGAGCAAAACGAACCTTCAACAAACATTAAGTCAGGTAGGTTGACAATTAGGGTAACAGCTGATATCAAGGGACATGTGCGTAGTCAAGGAAGGCTTCATATCAGAAGTGATAATTAGATTAAATCTTAAAGAGAAGGCAGATCAATGGCTAAAGAATCTGTGATGTACAATGGAATCTTATACATCAGTACAAAATGATCAAGATTACTGAAATACTGCTCACATGGATGAAACTAAAACAAATTATGTAGACATAAGTCAGTCAGAAAAAGATAATTATAGTGTAAGACCATTAATAAAAAAAGCTAAGGAAAATTTTAGATACAAATAGAATCAATCTTAGAGAGTAAAGAGATTTAAAAAAAACAAAACAAAAACCCAACAACAACAACACCACCACCACCCAACGAGGATAGGAGAAAAAAAAAATGTTAATTTTAAAAGAAAAATACTTTCTCCCTAAGTCTTTGGCCTATTATTCTATTGCAAGGGGTGTCCCTCCATCCATCTTCCAGCAATCCCTTCTCATAGCCCCCTTTTTTCCCCTCCAAATACATGTGGTGTCTTAAAGAGAGAGGCACTCTTGCAATAGAGAGAAGGAGTTTAAAGTTCAACTCTCCAGGCCAAGGAAAGGACTTGCCCAAAGGCTGGGGAAAGGTCAACAAAAGAGAGGAAGAACCTTAAAATGGAGTAACACAACGTAACAATGGGCAAAACATGGTAGCATCATGGCCACTGTCACAGGCACTATATAAGGGAAGGTTCTAATCAGTTGTTCATAGGGTTGCTGTGAGTTGTAGTTAACTTGATAGCACTTAACAGTAACACATGCATAGCTTAAAATTCTAATCTCTATTTTATAGATAAGGATCTTAAGGTATATAGGAATTTAAGCATGTTGTCCATGGTTTTACAACTAATATTTGCCATCTGAAATTTGAATCCAGGTGGCTGACTTTAGAACCTACACTTATGATCACATTGTGTATCATGCTCAATAGTATGATCAAACTGTTACTTATTCACAGCTAGTGTCAATGCAAATTAACAACCTTTTCAAAGTTAATTGTATGTCTGGGTATCTATTTTAGAAAAGTACCAAAAAAGGAATGGTGGGTGAAGCCAAAGGCAAGACTATTGAAAAATTGAAAACAATCTGAAGGTTCAATTGCATTCAGGAATTATAAATTATAGTTTTGTACTTCTTTGCAATATGTTAAGTCTCTTTGAAAATGTTTAGTTATGAAGATACTATAGCAACATGGAAAATATTTATACTATTAAGTGAAAAAAAAAGCACGTTACAAAACTCTTGACCATAATCCCAGTCATGTAAAAAAATGCCCAGGAATAAAAGCAGAACATTTTCCAACTGTGATGAAGATGGGTAGGATTAGAGTGACTTTATTTTTATGTTTGTTCTAAAGTGATCATATTAGTTTAATAATTTAGACATAAATTTTTAAATTGAAAGTTTCTCCAACCTTTAAATCTCCACCACTTGATACACTTGTGCTAGTTAGACTTGGCTTGTTCCTTTGAAAGCTGTGACATGGCCATGGGCAAATGATGAATACTGATAGCTGCACCTTAGTGATTTTTGTTAAGTTTAGGACTAAAAACTCACTAGACATTGTGAAAAAAATTGTTTCTTAAACGCTTCTCTATGTTTTAGAAATGCCAAACTCAAATGTCCTTTTAGATGGATAACCACACTCACTTGTTAGGTTCTGTTGATTTGGTACCAACTCATTGCTGGTCCTCCAGTGGGCTTTCAGAGGCAGTAAATTGCATGACCATTTCCCCAGGGTTACCAGAATCAGTACAGAGTTGCATTCAGATCCTCACAAATGGAAGCTAGTGGTCCAGCCAAGCCTCTTCATTTTCTGAAGTGGATTTACTTTTCCAAACATTGCATGTGTATGCTCACTACCCAAGAGCTTTCAGAAGACAAGAACTACTTCTGTCTTGTTCGTTGTTTCTTCCTTAGTTCCTAGCACTCAATATTTAGTTCAAAAATATTGGTTAAGCTTATGGATTATGAGATAAGCATTCTGCATTTTCCAAAGATGAGAGGGCTTCTTTATTTCCTCTTGTTTCCAAAGGGAGCACTAGTGATCTAGTGGGAAGAAGCTGTGTTGCAGTCCAAAAGCATGAGTTTCTAATCCACCAGCTGCTCTGTGGAAGAAAGATGGTCAATCTTCTCCATGAGATTTACTGCCTCTGAGAACCCACTGGAGGGGCAGCAATGGGTCAGTTCCAACTCAAAGGCACACAACAACAACTGTTTCTAAAGGAGTGTTTCAGCCTGTCCTTGACTGTAGAAGGAGCTTCTAGCCTATGCATCATCCTTCCTCAGGATTTTGCCAGATGGACCACATACTCTCCATTTTCCTCATGAGTTAGAGGGTCATGCAACCAGGTCTAGACTATGGAGTAAGACTATAAAGAATGTGTGCTACTTCTGGAATGAGGCACTTGAGTGGGTAGGCCAGGGCTGAATCACAGCATATGAAGGTCTTAAGCATACTTGCATACAAGCATTGATGCTTGAAAGGGTGGCATACAGTGCAGGAGAGGAAGACCCCAGATGAGATAGATTGACACTGTAACTGGGGTAATGGAGGTTGGTGTGTCAGAGTAAGTGAGACAGGCTCAGGATAGGGTAAGGTTCAGAGCTGTTGTACACAGCGTTGCTATGAGCAACTTATGCTATGAGCAGGAGCACAAAACAAAAACAACAAGCTTACTTCGGTATATATAACGAATGTCCTGTAGGCAATGTTTCCATCATACTTTTTGATATCTTGTCTTTTTGTCTCATCTTCAACAATTTTCCTAAGGCATCTCTAGCCTCTAAGAGCTAAGTGTGCAATAACAATCTGTGGTGCCCACTCCTATGTTGACTCACACATTCAAGTGATATATTTGTGTATATGTGTGTACGTATGTGTATCTTCATATTTGTGTGTGGTTATAATGTAACTTCCTTTAAATGCAACCATCTCAGGAACTCTTGTGGCCAAGTGGCAAGAAGGTACACTGCAATCCCGGAGGTATGCAGTTTGAATCCACCAAATGCTCTGCTGGAGAAGGAGGGGCAATCTCCTATATGAGTCAGATCCAATTTGACGACACACACATACAAAATAATAATTTTTTTTTAAAAAGCAACCATTTCCCACAATGAAAACTTTTACTTTCACCAGGTGCTTTAAATGGCTCATACTTTAATTTTGATGTTTGCTTCCTGATGAATACTATAATTATGATGAACAGATTAAAAGATAATCATAAAATATTTAATGATCATAAAACAATTAAGAACTATATTTTATTTTTAGAAAGATGTTTAATCTTTAATGTCATAATTTAAAAAAATTCATATTGTTTGCTCTTACAAATCTTAAATAATTTAACCACAAACTACTAAACAATAACTACCTCCACAAAATATTATTATGAATCAAGTCTTTCTTGGGTTGTTGTATATAAAAGGTTTTACAATAGTTTTAGGGATAAAAAGGAGCATTTTGTTGTGCAGTTTGTGAGCATTAAAATTAGGAATATACAGAAACAATTTCAAAATATTCACTGTATTTTATTATCTTTTATCAGATATGGTTTTAGGAGTGAAATTTCTTTTCCTTGAATCAGTAAGCTTAGTTCTCATAAAAGAATGAAGTTGTCACATTTCTCTGTTAAGTTTATATTTAAGTCATTGGAATAAGTTTGCCCTTCTTGGATACCTTATCATGAACTCCTCATGATTAGATACATTGACATTGTTTAAGGTAAGAAAATTTAAAAGAACGTCATACACTTTTGTTCTTCTCATACAAGATTTAAGTGTATCAAGGATAGTGTAGTATGCAGTTGTATATGAGATTGGTCTCAGACTCACGGTATTTCTGGAGTACTCTGTCATTTCCTTGTTTCTTTCTAGTGCCTCTGTGATGAAAAACTGCTTGATAATTAGTATTTGGAAGTGTTTGTTTTGTTTTGTTTGCAACATTTTCTCTTAAATTATGTAAATTTAAGACTGGTGAAGATCTGTGCATGTCTCTAAATTTACTCCTTAATCTTCAAGATCTTGACTCATCTGGTGAAAACGCTTCTGTATATTCTACATAACCAATATAAACACATACTCTACTATTTGCGTTTTGTTGGCAATGTTTTCAGCATCTTTTTTGATATCTCTTTTTTGTGTCTCTTCTTCAATAATTTTCCTAAGGCCTCTAGAATCAAAGTGTGCAATTCGAGGACTGCACTCATAGCTACATATATTAGAGATATGTGAACACTTGATTACTACCTAAATATATCTTAAGAATTGCCCATTGATGAGCAGATGTGGCAAATACCCCCTAAAACAAACAAACAAGCAAACAAACAAAAACAACAAAAAAACCCAACCAAAAATATACAGAGTAGCTGGGATAGGGTATTTAAAAAACCATTTGTTTCCAGGGAATCTATTATACTACATCTTGTGAGATTAAGTGAATGCATAGCACGTGGTATACAGAAAGACATTTGTGATGTTCTAAAATTTTGTTACATGTCTTTATATGGGAGCTCTGGTGACTTAGTGGTAAAGAGTTATGCTGCCAATCCAAAGGCATGCAGTTTGAAACCCATCATTACTCTTTAGGGAAAAGATGGGAAATCTCCTCCTGTGTGGTTTACTACCTCTGAAAACATACTGGAAAGTCAGCTATGAGTCGGTTCTGATTAGACCATACAGAACAACAACAGCAACATGACATAATGTCCTGACATTGGCAGCACAGGCATAGGATTGGCCTCCACACTTAGAAAAATCCTTTATCACAATGTCACCTAAATATTAAGTGCTTGATTCCCAGTTTCATTCTGGGTATGAACATGAAACAAACTGCCCTATTTCTATTATTACTAGTAATTTCAGCAATAATAATACAAGCATAGTGATTTACATCAATTAAACTTGAGCATCTGATTATGGAAGAAGGCTTTTCTGCTTCATTATTTAAAGGTGAAGTTAATTTTCAAATTGTCTTTAAGGATTGGCTAAAGAGAAAACAGGACATGGAATCAAAGAGCCGTGAGTGTCCCTCTGAAAGAGCCAGAGGCAGTAAGAATAGCACAGCTGCTCACTGTCCCAGAGCAGAAAGCAGATAAAGAGCCTTTAGCCCAGCCCCATGGTGCCGCTAGAGCCACACCAGCAGTAAGAGGGTTTATTTATGTGTTGCTGACTGACAGACTCTCAGTTATGGTACCAACAATGGGGTTTATTAGGGAAGAAAGGTGGAAAGTGGGGGAGGCAAAGAATATTACTCAATAAAAATCCAAGTTTAGCCCAACAGTCCCATGGCATGATTCCTCAATAAGTCCAGGCTCTAATTTCAGTTCAGCAGTCAAATGCAAATCTTTCAGATAAGGTTGCCTCAGTTTCTCCTGCAAGCATCAGCAAGAATAAAAAAACCCTTTAACTGTGGCCTGCAAAAATGCAAGAAGCCTCACGTCACACCTTACCAGTTTCTGCACAGCAAGCCACAGTCTCTCCAACACCATCATCAAAGTCTCACCAACAAGGTTTGTTCCGTCTCATTCAACTCTTGCCCGCCTCAAGTCTTGCGGCCCAGTGTGGGAGACACGCTATTATCCTAGTCCCACAGCTGTTGATAATTTGCAAGACCATGTGTTTGCAGTTAAGGTTACTGGAGGCTAACTGCAATGGCTAAAAAAACCCCTCAAAAACACCAAAACCCACACTCAACTTTTAGGCTGACATGACAAGGATTCACAAGTTATTTTATCTTCAGTGGACTCTTCATTTTTTTATTCTATTTATTTGTCCAAATCCACCAGCTCCTCTATAGGAGAAAGAGGGGCAATCTACTTCCATATGATTCATTCTCTCTGAAAACCTGTGGGAGGGTCAGTTATAAATTGGTTCTGACTCAGTGGTACATAATAACAAATAACAACTTAGTTGCTGCCATTTTACCTGGATAAAATTTCATGCCCTTTAAATTTTTTATTCCACGGTGATATATAAATAATTGAAAAGAAAGCTTATGAAACAAGCAAAGTTTGTAAGATTTACGTTTTAATTTGGGTAGTAACACAAACATTTATTTTTGAAAATTACTAAGTAAAAATAGAATTAAAAAACCTGGACCAGTAGGCTGTTATAGGAACACAACAGAGGAACACTGCATGGTTTAAAATTAAGAAGGGAGTGTGTCAGGAGTGTTGCACTCTTTCTCTGTACCTATTCAATCTGCATGCTGAGAAAATTATTCAAGAAGCTGGACTCTATGAAAAGGAATGTGGCATCAGTATTGGAGGAAGACTCATCAATAATCTGTGTTATGAAGATGACACAACTTGCTTAAAGTGAGGAGGACTTGAAGCACTTGTTGCAGAAAATCAAGGAACACAGCCTTCAATATGGATTGTATCTCATTATCAAGAAAACAAGATTCTTACCACTGGACAGACATGCAACATCATAATGGGCGGAGACCGAAACTGTCAACAACCTCATCTTACTTGGATTCACAATTAACACCTTCGATACCACTTGTCAGAAATAAGGAGTCACACTGACAGAAGAATTGATGCCTTTTAACTGTGGTTTTGGAGAAGAGTACTGAATATCTCATGGACTGCCAAAAGAACAAATATGTCTTGGAGAGGGTGCAGCTGGAGTGCCCTTTAGGAGCAAGGATGACGAGGCTTTGCCTCACATACTTTGGGCATGTTGTCAGGAGGGGATATTCCTTGGCGAGGGACATGATGCTAGGAAGGGTGGAGGATTGGCCAAGGCTCAACCAGGATTGACATGGTGACTGCCACAATAGGTTTTAAGTGTGTCAGAAGGTGTGAAGATGGCACAGGATAAAACTGGGTTAAGATCTGTTGTTCATAAGATCACTGAATTGTACTCCACTCGGTAGCACCTAAAAATAACAAGTAAAAATATTTGAGACATATATTTTGTTTCTTTATATCTGAGATAGCCTAAAGGAATGGTACTTACAAGGCAGTTGGAAATTACTTCATTTGTGTGAATGTTTGTTGGTGGGCCCTATCTGAGCGAATTTTGCCATGAAATAAAACCTGAAAATTGGTGTACTTATTTTCCATCCTTTGATGTTGTGTCTTCTCAGTTCATTGGACTACATCTAGTATCTGGCAGGGTCAACAGTGATTGCAAGGATGACACAAATCCAAAGGTATGTACAATGTGAAGACATAGATTGGTTCACTTTGTGATAGATCACTGAGTCATGAGATTCTAGTATTTGTTACTGGAGCATTCTCTTGGGGTGGATGAGAGAGCTGAATGTGGGGTTATACCTCATGAGTCTGAGGTAAAAAAAAAAACCCCATACAATTACCATATCCAAAATTTATAAAATGCTATCAACTTCACGTCTTGCCTCCATTGGTGGTGTTCATATTTTCATTACCTGGTCTCCTTGGCATCATAAGTTCTTTGCTTTCACAACTGGTACTTTTTTGGTTGCTATCCTAAGCACGTGCTTACCTTGCTCAGCAGGCAAACCTGTGAGGAAGCTCTCATCCAAACTTTTAGCTATAACCTCATGTTTCAAGCCAACAAGCATCATCCCTAAGTGGGAGCCTGCATTCATGAGCACTGGATGAAGGAGTGCTGCTGTCATCACTGGAAATTTGTAGGGAAAAAACCCCACAAAACTTTTAATGGGCTAAAGTGTCAGAGTTTACCTTATTGCAGCCAATTCTATTCCATTACTAGTACATTCTACACTACCTACCAATTATTACGACTAATGCCTTTGTAAATTCCATTTCCTCCAGGGAGTTCTGTGGTTTAGTGGTAAGGAATTTGTGCTGCCAACTCAAACACAGGCAGTTTGAATCCACCAGCTGCTCTGTGGAGAAAAATGGGCACACTCTTCCCATGAAACTTACCATCTCTGAAAACTCTGGGTCCACTATGGAGTTGGTTCTGATTTGTAGGCACAGAACAAAGACACAGATGTGGATTAGGAACTCAATAAAAGACACTTCACCAGATGCTCTGCTGGAGGAGGGACAATCTCCTCCTGTACCAGTCAGATCCAATGTGACGGAACACACACAAAATAATAATAATAAAAAAAAGACATCGTTTATTATTTAGTGGAGGCCGTGAGAGAACAGTAATGTTTTGCAAGTAGTTTTATTTATAAAAACACTGAGGAGAAATTAATTGGTTTACTTTGCTAGAAAGCTAAATATCTCTTGAGTATTTGGTAATAAATATTTTACTAAGATTGTGACTAAAGACTGAGCTTTCTTTGTCTTGCCTACCAGGAAGCTCAGAACCAAATAAATGACTTGGGGTTTCATAGCATACATGCTTGTGAACTTTCCTGCCATCACTTAGCTGCACCACCCTCATTTCCCTTTCTTAATTTTGTTATCTAATTATGTGTGTGTGTACACACACACACACACACACACACACACACACACACACACACACTCATGCCTGTCTCCTAAGTATTTCACCTTCATGAATGAGTAATCTAAGCTTTTAGTAAACTTCGACATGCTTAACATTGGTGACAATGTTCTCACCTGCATCATCACTGAGTTGGACTGACTCACAGCTGACCCTGTAGAGGGTTGTTAGAGGCTGTAAATCACATGGGAGGAGCCTGCCCGCCTTTCTCCATGGGGCAGCTGGTGGAGCTGAGCCAGGTTGTCAGTGCAGCTCCTTATCAAGCCTCCAGAGCTCCCTCTGCATCTCTGGGTAAAGGCACAGTATAAATGATCACTTTCATGTGCAACCGTAAAAGCTGTCGATTTCACTCTTCTCGGTTTCATGATTCATTTCCCCTTCGATTTGTAACAGGGTGGCTCCAAGAATAAGTTTATGATGATAATTATGCACAGTAACATAGTTTGTGGTTTAGGCTTTCCCGAGACAAGTGTGGCAACGCTGTAAAGCATTTCCAGTGGTTTACTACATGGATATAGTTGAAAATGGCTGTGTTGAGGATTTATGGTCTCCAGATGAAATTTTATCACTGACACTTCCCCTCCTAACACTTCATACATCCCTTTGAGTCACAGTTTTGGTGAGGAACATTCCTCCATAAAATATCATCAGTTAGCAATGATTATCTGATGCAAAAATGCTAATATTGTGAACTCCTAGCTCACACCTCACCTTGTTTTTATGTTCATTTTCACTATTGGTGTAAAATCAATGTATTAACCTATCTCTGGTGTATACTCATGAAAGGAGTACCGAGTGGTACAAATCATGCATGTGGTACAAACTATGCACATGTGCCATTGCTGAAAGTTTGAAAGTTGAAGCTCACCCAGAGGTGCCTCAGAGAAAAGGCCTGGCAATTCTATTCTGACATACATGAAGCAGCATGATAGTAACTGGGTATGAATTGAAAGCCTAATCTAAATGAATTTTGTATTGTGTATCTGTCATCCTCTTCTATGAAATGATTTACAATAGAGGCACATAGACACAAGTGAAAAAAAATTCTTTATTAATTTCTCACATTTCTTACAAAATGTATGTTGCAAACAACTTGAATAAACTACTTGTCTTTTATTGGTGGTGTTTTTTTTTTTTTTTATCCCTTGGCTTCAAGGACTCAGAATCTCCCTATCTTTTATCAAGTATCAGGAAACACTGATAGTTGGAGTCATTAGGTTGTCATTTTGCTAATTATTTTCTTCTTTCAAGCTCTGGGGAAAAAAGTCCTCTGTATAAATTAAACAAAAATGTTGTAAAGTCTATGCCATTACAGTCAACAGAATTATAATAATGCATCCAAAATGTGCGGCCACAAAATATCAAGTATATGTTTTGAAAATGAAAAAAAAAATGACATTCTAGCCTTGTTAAAAGGATAATGGTCCCATATTTTTATTAACAGGTTAGCAAAACAAAATCCGATGGATTACAATATTTACATGTTATTTGAAAAATAAAGTAGTGATAAAAGCATGTCACAATTATTTTCTTTTTTTTTCCCTTTCTATGGTTTTTACCCCCCCTCCTCTTTTTTTTTTTTTTTTTTTTCTTTTTGGTAATCATTACAAACACCCAATCCAGGTATGGAACTGTTTTATACATCTGAAATGAGGCCAATTAAAAACAAATAAAGACATAAAATAAATCTTTGTCTAGATCACATCCTCCCCATTTTCTGGTTTCCACATGATGACCCCATCCCTAAAAAAAAACCCAAAAAAACACAAACCCAAAAAACCCTTAAATTAAAACAACACCCTACAAATAAAAAATTTTAATAGTCAAGAAAATAAAAGAAAAACATGCTTTTCAAGTAAGCACTTATTCCACAAATGCAACATCTTTCCATGGATTTTATTTGAAGCTGTGTGGGACACTGTCATCTCAGCAATTCCCTTTCCCTTCCTCCCCTCCCCCTCCCCCAACCCTTCCAAGTTAAAAAAAACCAAACCAAAACAAAACCAAAACATGAAAACCAAAGGACTCACATTCATATTCACACACACCCACGAGCGCACACACACTTCTAAAACCTAGGCTTCAAGGAAAGTTCTTTTCTACATTTTTGGAACGAAACCCTTTGTTCACAATCAGAACATATTATATAGACTTAGAAAGAATCTAAACTGTTCCCCTCCTGAAAAAGCGGACATGGGGGGAACAGAGCAGCTGGCAGCTAGAATTTTTTTTTAAAAAAAAGGAAAGGAAAAAAAGGAGTTCTCCAGGCCCCTTATAGGATATATTTCTTGTCCATTCTCACCAAAGGGATGGGATTTTAGCATCTCACCTTTCCCTTCCCCCTAAAAAATGAGAAAACTCTCAATACACAATGCAAACAAAACCCGAACATCTTAAACTCACACACAAAATCCAGCTCATCCTAACAGAAATTATTTGTGTGAGACAGATGATGTGTTAATTTGACAAGAAACAAAAGGGTGAAGAGGACCTCCTTGTCTGGCCCACGAGCTGCATAGCTGTGCTGAAAATTTGGTTTTTTAGTTAAATAAAAAAAATAGAAAAAAAAAGAGTTGACATCTTTGTTATTTTCATGTTTAAAATAAAAATGTTCCTATTCACAAAAAACTAAATCTCCCTTTCCCCCAAATTAAAACAATAACAACACGCACGCACACACACACACACAAAAACAATTTGTATGAAAAAACTGAATTGTGCTGTGTTTGTAACACTCAATTTGATAGAAAAGAAACATGTGGCGAACAAAACTGCACAATCACCTTGAAATTAGCTCACATGAATCTACCAAATCCTAAATTATAGTTGAACACTAATCAACAGCTTACCTGGAATAAAGGATGACAATTCACAAACAGTTACCTAATAATTAAAGTCTGTTTCTTTTTTTTTTGTTTTGTTTTTTACTAAAATAATTTAAAAAAATCACAGTATTTTAAGAAATAAAACCCACATGGGGATTTTAAGCACAATTTGTGTTCCTTTCTTTAAAACTCTTTTTTTTTTTCTCTCTCTCTCTCCTCCATTCACCATCTTGCCCAGCAGTTTCTCTCTACATTTAACCACGAGGACGACAGGTAGTACTGACAAATGCAGAGAATTCCCTTGGTTAATTTTGAGGTACTAGGAAACAGGTGACTGTTTTATGCAAAGCAGTTTTTTTGTTTTCTGTTTTTGTGTTTTGTTTTGTTTTTTTTTTTATTTATTTTCCCAAAGCGGCTGCAGTTAGGTCTTGAAAAAGCTTAAGGTATTAAAACTAGAAAAACGCACAGAAAGTTGTGCGTCAAAAAGTTGTTCCCCCGTGATAAGTCTTCTACGGCAATGGAGTGTCTGTCCTCCGCGTTCTGTCCAAGACCACCACAGAGCAAGTACACCGTGTGCACCGGAGGGGCTTCCAGAGTCCGCAACAAAATGCAACTTCCACGACGATCCGGAAGAAAAGATGCAGTGATGGAAAAGGAGCCACATATTCCAACCATTTAAATAACTTTAATTTACATACTCATTCACAAAGGTACCAGTGCTTTGAAAATAGATTGTTCAGTCCTAAAAAGCAGCTTTGTTTCTGTCTTCTCTTTTCTGTCCCTCCCTTCTCAGCCCAAGCCAGCCCACCCATCTTTTCATCATTGTTCAAGTAAGGTTTGATTAAGAAACTTCACCAAACGCTTATTCATTTTTGGCCTCTGCATCCTCCAGGAGAGATTTGTCACCAGTCACCACACAGATGGCTACTGTTTCGTCCTTTAGGGCAAAGTCTATCCCGATTGCTTCATCACTTTCCTTTTCTTCTATAGAGGGCATTGTTACACTGTCCCCTAAGATCTCGCCTGTATGTAGGTCTTCTCGACTCAATTGCTTGGTGTCGTTCAAAGCCCTGGAGAAGAACATTTATAGGAGAGACAGGATGAGTACACACACACACACACACACACACACACACACACACGCACATATTATTTCTGATGAAATTTAAAAAAGACTTGTCTCCTTATTTCTTGGACCCTAAAAGTGTCTTGGAGTTTCCTTTTAAAAAATGACATAGACACATAAAGATATCGGTGAAGAGTTTATCCTTACTCTGAAGTCAGTGGGTTGTGTAAACCTTTACATCAGTTGACTGCTAGCTGAAAAGTGGAGAAGTAAATGCTTCCAGAGGTGCTATGGAAGAAATACCTGGAGATCTACTTTGGAAAACTCAGCCCCTGAAAACTCTGTGGAGCAGAGATTTATTCTCAAAAAAACGTTATCTACTGAACTGATGCTGACTCCATGGTAACAAGTTAAGCTTGCTGTGTATTAGCCTAGATCATGTATTTTTGGTAACTTTGCATAGAATCAAGAATGCAAAAAGAGTCATTACTGTATTTTTTTGATTAGACACTGACTTATTTCTAGATTGATTTGTCCTTATGTAGGAAGTTAGTTACTCTAATCTAAAAGTAGTGCTTATCTGTGGCTCAAGTCCACCAGTAGCCAACAACCCACTACATGGTTGGCTATTGAGTCAGTTTCAAATTCACAGAAATGAGTTTTAAGTTGAGTTTATACCAAATGTATTGGGCTGTAAGTGTTAATACAGCTAGAGATGTCTTATGCCTAAACTCAACAGCAAACCCAAAAACTTGGGGATGAACAATATATATTACAAATAAAAGAACAACTCAGGTACTAAAGACTTAATGGACTGTCTGAAAACAAACAACGAAAGATAGTACTCATATCCCAAGAAGCTTAGTTCTACTTTCTGAAGCCTACAAGTTTGAGTACACATAGTATTCTTTCCTGAAAAGACTAGATCCTAGGTTCTCTGTGCCTTGCATAGGAGACTGCCACTATGTTTAAGATCTTAGAAGTATTTCACAGGTATGCTGCCACCTACCTGGAAGGCAGGCAGAAACTGGCTGTGTCCCCGAGGCAAGGCCTTAAAGGAACCAAGAGGTGCCTGGGATTGTTCAGGGTCCCCTGGGAACAAGTCACTCAGAGGCAGGTACAGAAGCCAGTTCTTCTGACCCTCAGTCCAGCACTCTATCAGAGAACGTCACGCTAATGAGAGCTGAAAGGACGCTGGCTGGAGATCTCGTTCTACTTCTACACAGGGGCTCGAGGGGGGATGTGTCATTCACAACGATGATTTCTGACTTGTGGCTGGTAATCATGTTAAAAACCACCAGAAAAGGAGAAACCTGGTTCCTCAAAACTGCCTCTCCTCCCACAGCCGGGAAGTGTGGCAGAGAGGATAATGCATTGTCTGGGGAACAAAGACAGACCTCCATCTTCTTCCCACCTCCAACTCCGGGCAAAGACATTTCAGGGGTGGCCTCACTTACATGCCATGCCTGAGCACGTGCCGTTCCCACTCGGAACCCTGGGAAAACGCTCGTCCGCAGAACTCACACGGAAAACGCTTCTCAGGGTTAAGAGCTCCACGATCCGAAAATTGCATAAGATCTGTGAGATGAAACAGAAGAGTTACCTGTGTGCCGTGGGCACATGCAGAACAGATGAGCCACCGTTTGTTAGGAAACCCCTTTCCTACTTTCCCTGGTAAAGTCACACAGGAAAAACAGATTCTCAGTTTCTCTATTCTTTCTTCCACCTAATTTGTCCCTTTTAGGGACAATAGCTCTCAAGAACCGTGCCAGGTTCTATTCTGCTTCCCCATTTCTCCTGACTTCCTTAAGTGTCTCCATTACAAACAACCTGTCTCTGGATTTCCCACAGAGCTCCTTCTTCCAACCCCAGAGGTGCCTGGGCAATTTTATTTATTTTTTTTTCTCTGCCACAGCTCCCTTTTCTGTGCCTCACTGTTTGGTACTTACTCATCTGCTCTTGATATAGGTTTTACATTTATTCATCAAAAAGAACAGAAGTTGCTCAAGATCCACCTGTCATGGATATCATATCAACACCTTCCAGGGGTTGTTATGAGCACGGAATGAAAGCCACAAGCAAAGACTCGAGCTTGAATGAGAATCCTGGGTAACTGGAGCCTGGCAGAATTCCTGCCTTCTATGCAGAAGACCCAGGGATTGATTTCCGGCCAATGTACTCCAAGCACAGCCATCATCCATCTGTCAGTGTAGGCTTGTCCTTTGCTATGATGCTAAGGAGGTTTCATCAGACCTTCCAGACTGAGAGGGACTACAAAGAATGGCCTGGTAATCTATGCCCAAAACTGCCACAGAAAAAGCCCATGGATCACCAGCTCATTCCACAGCTAATCCCGGGGATGGTGCCAGACTGAGGAGCAGAATTTCCTCCTGCCCTCTGAGCTTCTCATGAGTCAGGGGGCTGACTAGATCATTGCAAATATCAACAGTGTGAAAGCATGTCCTCAGCAAGTGAGGGACCGGGGCCAGCTGTCCAACACCCACTTCACAATGGGTGTTATTCATGAATGTGGGGAGAGACAGACATTTCTGGACAGGTCTGCTGTCAATATCAAATACTGACTGTAGTTGTTTTGTTTCCTCCCTGGGGCTGGGCACATGTTAGGGGTATGATAAATGCCATTAGCTAGCTAATTGTTTAGGGGCCACTCCTTGGGCAGACCCAGAGACTAGAGCTTATATATATATATATAGCCTTTGTGCTGTCTTGAGTCCCTTGCCCATATGTCTTTCATTAAACCGCAGAGGTCCGATCTTCATGTGAGTAATAAACAGCAGGACCTAGACAGTTTCGTGGCCACGTTGTAAAGAGAGGGCAACGCGCGGTGCAGTGTGGATCATCTCAACGTATCTGATCACCGTGCCTGCACATCCAAGATGTCACAGGAACGTGGCTCCTGTCTGAGCCCCCTCCGCTCCATCTAATAAAATCCTCCCGATGACGTTAACAGGATAGGTGTTCCTCCGCTGCCTTAATCTTTAGCACAAAAAGCTCCGTGAATGGGGCCAGTTTTAACAAAAGATGAAACATTTTCTCACAAATTAAGAAGATCACCCCACAAGCCATTAAAAATAATTGCACAGACTATCTTCCTTGATTCTTTTCATTGGAAATGAGACAGCACCATCTGCTCTGCGCATTAATTCCTTAGCAGGGATTATCTTGGGCAAGAAATCAACAGAATGCCTTCCTGACTCCTCCCCAACTGTATAATGAGAGGGGGTGGGGAGGCCCGGCTTGGCTTCACTCTGATTTCTTCATGCCTGGTTTCTTCTCTTTAACATTCCCTCCGAGCTTCCTAGGTAAGACTTGCAGCCTGTCCTCAAGTCAGCCCTTTCTCCAGCTCCCTTGTTCAGAAAGGGCAGCAGATATTTCCAGTGGAGGCACCTAATGAAAGTCTCCATTTCCAAAGAGGGCTGCTGGAATCCTTGTTCCTTTGCCCTTAGGAAACATGAAACCAGTCATCTTGTCTTCCTCACGGCTCATGCAGCTTCGTCCTCAGAGGAGGAGGCCACTCATTACCTGTCACACATCAAATCGCTCTCCATCAGCTTGGAGAACGGGGCCAGAGCACCGCCCACTCTCTATCCCTAGAAGACATAATGTCTGGCAAAACCGCCCCAAGGCTATTGTGTGCCATTCCTTCTTCTTGGCAAGAATACACCTAGATGGTGGAAAATTGATTCTAGGTCTATTCAAAAGAGACGGGACAAAGGAGGCTGTTCTTTCAAGGATTCCCGAGGGGGACGAAGAGGCCAAGGCTTGTAATTCCCATTAACATTACTGGGAGTTACTCATGTAAATCTCCATCCTTTGTGAGAGGGATACAAGCCTCTCCACCCTGAGGCCTTTTTTTTTTAACACGTGGTTAAGGCTCACCAATGTAAATGCCACACTTTCCAGCAAGAAGCTGGTCAGAGAGACCAAACTGAGCTGATGTGATGCCACAGCATAGTTCAACCCATAGGAGAAGGGAAATCTGGTCCCCATCTCAACCGGGATACTTTTTCTTTGGATGTTTCTGGGAGTTTTTTGGGAGGCATCATAGGGGAAGAGAAGATGAGAAGGAGCTCTTGCCTCTGTGATGTTTATCACCTCCAAAAACATGTTCTCAGCTCCCGAAATTAACATGTCTTGATAACTGATGAGGAATATTTCATCAGGGCACAGAGAATCATGAAGCAAAAGGCAGCGCTGTACCCGCTGTCAAAAGCATCCTTTCCTAGCAAACTCTAGTAACAGCATAGATGTTAAAAACGCATCACTGAGAAAATATTTCTGAAATGATTAAAATAAGGAAAAAGAAAAGCTACACTTCTTACATCACAGCCATTTTCTTCCTCCTAAGAAATGAATGAATATGGCCTTGATTAAGAAAAGCTGTAGCTTTTAAAGCTGCATTCCTGTATAGTGTTCTCAACCGCCAAGAGGAGGATGCTTTGTATTTCAGGTTGACCAGTGGGCACAGGAGTTCCAAAGAGCTACTACCCCCTGGCCTGGTAGTTCTCGCTGTCTAAATCAGAGGTTTGAAGGACAACGAGGCTACCCCCATTTTGCAAACGTACCGTCTTCTGTCTTGGCTTTACTGCTGAGGGAATCGGAACAAAGGGACAGAGGAAGGAATATGGAGAATCTTAGAGGGAATCCACCAAACAGTTTTCTTTAAGCTGGTGGATTAACAGAGCAGGAAAAACCAGGATATTTTACAAGAGCAGAACTAAGAGTGAAGTCTCAAAGGCAGGGCACTCCACTATCCAAGAGACCTGGAGACTGGCTTGCAGAGTATAAGGAATCTTGGCTTTGGAGCCAATTGACCTAAATCCAACCGTCAATTGTTTTTAACTTTGGACAAGCTCTCAAACGACAACAATCTCACTATGTGCACTGCAGGGTTATCAATTAGGAGGTGATGATACCTTCCAGGGGCAGAGCTGAATGTCTACAACCAAACACACTTAGGAAAACCCTTGTTCATTTAAAATAATCAAAGATTCCCAGGAAGCTGCAAAAATAGTACAAGAATCTTCAAAAACTTTCCCCAGTGCCTTCCTTGTAAACACACCGCTGAATGAAGATTACCGCTTCTTGTTCCTGCTTTACAAACCAGAGGCAGTAGCAGGGGAGCAGAGAAGACGACCAAGCAGAGTAAGACATATGGTGAGGGCTCAGGTTGCCTGCAGTCTCTCTAACCCCAGCAGTGGATGCCCCAGTAGCACGGGTTGTAAATAAGCTTTCAATTGAAAGTTCATTTTCATTCCTTGAGAGCTTTCTATTCTCATCAGTCTTGCTCTTGGTCTGTCCTTTTTTTGAGAGTTCCCTAGATAGTCATTTTCCCTATAAAAATATTAACTGACTTATATGTTTTAAACAGACATTATCTATAGTTAGAAAAATGTCTGTTTTCCTCGGAGTTTCTTAACTGGCAATAGTTTCCAATGACATTGCCCCTGAAGTGTTTCTTAAACCAGTCTGTTCTGCTCCTTAACTAAGAAGGATCATTCCTTCTGTTACTCCTACAACAGCCTCCTGCTTCCCTTCTGTCTCGCCATGGACGTGCTGGCTGCCATCTGGGACTAAGAGGGCAGGGAGGAGACCAACCTCCGTCTTCTTCAGCCTTGCTGTTCATTTCTTCTTCCTTGTCTTCATCCTCACTGCTGGAGCTCTCCATTTTTTCCTTCATCTGTTCCAGCTGATCCAAGTTAACCCGTCCAACCAGCTCAAAGTTCCGGCTGACCTGAAAAAAGACACAAATAATGGAATGAAGGGATGAGTGCTGAACCACATACTGAATGAAAGAAGCGCTGGTGGGGAGACAGTTCCAACATCATGACTGTTTTCTCAGTAAGAGTCAAATAACCTAAAAAGCATCTAAAAGTTCCTTTTCTTTACTACTGGCTTTTTTTTGGTCATTGTTTGTTCTTGTTGTTAGGTGTCGTCAAGTTGAGTCTGACTCACAGTGGCCGTATGAACAAGAGAACAGAACCATATTCTAGCCTGTGCTGTCCTCACCATCGCTGACACTTATGCAAATCCATTTCGTTGCAGTAGCTCTGCCCTTTGCTCCCATATTCCACCTTCATTCCTGAGACTGTCAGTCATCATTGGTTTCTTTACCAAACTTGTTATTTTTTTAAAAATATGAGTTATAACCAGTAGGAATACCTGGGAATAAACAGTTATACACTTGGCTACGAAGCAAAAGACTGATAGTTCAAATCCATATACAGGCACCTTGCAATAAAAGTCTGGAAGTCTACTTCTAAAGAACACCAGCCACTGAAAATCTATTATGAATAAAGAATTATAACTCTACACAAGAGACTGTCATAAGTCAGAATCGAATCAATGCTAACTGGTTTTATAATCAGCAGAAGGCAAAATTTATCATAAAGTTGGCGATACTTAGAAGGGATCAGATTAATTAATATTTTTAGTTCAACCCAAAAAGTCCTTGAAGTTCAGGGGTTGTTTGAGTATCCTGACCACCCCTATGGAGCTCACAACTTTCCTCAGAAGGTTCTTACTACACCGGAGGGTTGTGGCCTGCCCAAGCATAAAGTTAGGTGACAATTACTGGATTCCTAGTTCTAAGTCCGAAAGGAAGGCCTTATTATTACTGGCAGTGTTACTAATGTTTTTGAAGTTGAAAAATGGAATGTTTATCAAAGTTAGAATCAAAGTTTGAGCATTATCTAGGTGATTAATCACCAAACCTTTAAAAAAGTGGTAACGATGGTTGATTTTTATTTACATAAAGCATTACTTATTTTTATGAATAAATTGGAGATG
>NW_006399802.1:13503705-13506684 GCF_000299155.1 Elephantulus edwardii | reverse complement strand
GGAAAGCTTTTAAGGGTTTTCTATTTGGGTTTTCATATGGTCATGCAAAATTTGCCTTCTTCATTACTCTGTTTTTCAGAACCTCTACAGTTGCCTGCATAAAAATGATCAGGAATGACAACTTAGCACAGGATTCAAGCCAATGAAATGACTCAAGTCTATGCAGTGATTGGCAATTCCTCCATGTGAGGCATTGTGCTCCCACTGGGGGCCTCAGGAGGGGGTGCACCGAGATGAATGAGACCTGCTTCTGGCCTCCAGAGGCTCACAGTTTAGTGAGGAGAGAAGAGAGACATCCTTAATTAGAATCCAAGGCAGATTTCCAGAGCTGCAACAGCAGAGATACAGAGTGTAATGAGGACACAAGAGAGGAAGGAGAATTTACAAGACAATTCCAAAATTTTTTTCTGGGCCCAGAGCGGAACAAAGATTTGCTGAGCACCACCAATTCCATATGCCTGGCAGATGGGAACATCATCATTGACTGTGACAAATGTGTGAGAGAGGGAGGCCCAGAGTATCAGGGCCAACAGGCTCGAGACTGTCCCAACAGCATCATGTAGGAGATAGGTAGACTCCAAAAAGAGAGAAACAGATCCTCAGGGAGAATAAAGCTCTTTTTCAAAAGGGGACGAGCAGTATGCAGATCTCTTTATAATATTCAAATCAGATGATATTAAAAACAATTCAACACGAGGGTGGAAAAGATTTTTTTTTCAATCTCAGTGCTGAACTGTTAGGAACATCAACTTCTTGCTTTGTGTATTTTAAAAGGTTCTAAAATTAGTAGGCTAAAAAGGTCAATTTTAGAATCTTGATTTATTTTCCCTTACCTCTACGAGTTCACAGAAATGGTCCTCAAAAGACTTTTTAAAAAAAATTTTGCTATAGGACCTTCTTCCCCACAAGGGATTCCTTTACCATGCCTCACTTACACAGATCTATGTTAAAGCTTGGGCCTGCAAGTCAGACAGATCTGAGTTCAAGTTCAGAGTCTGGCAATAATCGCTTAAATTCCAAGCCAAGTTTCTTAACATATTGATCTTCAATGTCCTCCTCTATAAATGGGATCAGCATAGTACCTGAAACACAGCAGCACTCAAAAAAAAGTCATTTCCTTCCCTTTTCTTAGAATGTGACCTTTTCCAAGTTTCAATTTGGAAACACTTCTAACAAGTATTGTAAATGCGTATCTTAGGAGTTCGGTTTAGCCACAATTTTATATTTTAACGAAATAGCTTTTATGACAAATGTTTAAGGACAATCGGACAACCTTCCCGAACGTCTCACCTGTCGTAACCAGGGCCAACCGAAAGTGTGGGAAGGGGCATGAAGGATTGGCAATCACTAGGAAATAAAAACTATAAAAACCATGGAAGCAAAAAAGAGATCCTCCAACAATTGCTCGAATCCACAGTTTCCATCCACTCAGCATTGTCTCTCTGGGGGCCTGCTGTGTGCCAGACCCCACGTTAGGTACTGAAGCCCCAGCGCCTCAAGGAACTCGCAGCAACAGAAGGAGATCTGTCACCAAACCAAATGTTATTTTTTTTCTCTCCTTCTGATTTTTTTCTTCCTTGAAAGACTTTCTTTGTCCATTTTATCCACCATCATCTCTGTTCACTGGAAAACTGTTAACATTTTGGATTTAGCTAACCCAGGAGGGCTGTTTTATCTTGAAGATTTCTACAATCAGATGATACTAAACTAAAAGCTCACAGCTTTGTATTATTACTATATTTAAAATTTCCAACCCAGAAATCCAGAAGGAATTCTAATAGAAAAGGAAGACTCCTGCATTTCTGAGTCATCATCCTCCCTTGCCTACATTATTCCAACAACACCCCTAATGGTGTTCCTGCATTGACTCTTGTGCCTTCTTTTATTTATTTTCTAATATGGTAAGAGTGGTTATTGGGTTGTTGGTTGGCTATTTTTTAATTAATAAAGTCAAGTTTTTTGGTAGCACTTTTAGGCAGATGAACACCCCCTCCCCACCCCTTAAACGGTTCATGCTGGACTCTGATAACCTGTGAATATAACAAAAATTCCTTACATTGGTTAATATGGCTTACTATCTTCTCAGCCCTGTTTCTCCGCCATGCTGAACTTACTGACGCTCCCAGACTGCTGTGCGAGGCCCTTGACCTCCTGTCTGCAGGTGTTAGTCTTGGACCTCTCTGAAGCCTACCACCTTTCATGCGGGCATTCCTCTGCAATCATTCTAGCCCTGGTTTCAGTATCACTGCCTAGGGGAACTTCCCTAAGCCTTTGTTACATATCCTTGCTTAGGGCTTCCAAACCACCCTATAAGTCCCACTTTTAGAATTTATTTCATCTGGCAAGTAATAGTTGATGGTTTGCCTCTTCTCTACTAAAGTGCAAACTCTGAGTAACAAATACACTGTGGAATTTCTAATGACCACAACTGTGTCTTAAGGGGGTAATACCCTCACCTCTTGGTTATAAGACATTATTTTGACATAATAGAAGTCTTAGTGAGAGTCTTAAAGCAAGAGAAAGTATCCAAATTGGCAAAAAAGAGGTAAGACTAACTCTACTGTAGATGGTATGATAGTATACTTAGAAAACTCTAAAGTTTCAACAACAAAACTATTGGACATAATTGACCAATTCAACAAAGTAGCAGGATATAAGACGAATATTAAAAATCAGCAAGATATATCTACAGTAACAAAGAGAATACAAAAATGCGGCTATGAAAAACACCACCAATTAAAATAGCTAATCACAAGATTATAAATACTTAGGAACAATCTAAATAGAGACACAAAAGAGTTCTACAAAGAAAATGACAGGACATTACTGCAAGAAACATAAACTTTACTGGGAATACCAGGAGAAGATAACGTAGATGAATGGGATCTTCTAAGACTCAAATCCCTATGCACATCCAAAAACTTCTCCAACAGGGTAAAAAGGGAGGCCACTGACTGGGAAAAAGTATTCGGTAATAAC
>NW_006399802.1:13497331-13502309 GCF_000299155.1 Elephantulus edwardii | reverse complement strand
CAATTGGACAATTAAAACAGACATGGGGGGGAAGAAGAACAAACTGGGGAGGAGGGTGGAGAAAACAGTGCAACAATGAATGAATGAAAACCCAAAATCTCTGTAAATGTTCATTAAAACTAATAAAATTTAATTTTAAAAAAAAGAGTTCCAAAACAAAACAAAAACAAACAAACAAAAAAAACCAAAAAAACCCAACAACAACAACAACAACAAAACTTTACTGGGAATATACCCTAAAGAAACCAGAACTGCTATCCAAGCAGATATAGGCAGACTCATGTTTATTGCTGCTTTGTTCACAATGGCAAAGAGTTGGAAACAGCCCAAGTGTCCATCAACAGATGACTGGATAGAGAAGCTGTGATATATTCATACAATGGAATACTACGCTGCATTGAAAAACAAGGAACGCATGAAATATTATACAAAATGGGTGACCATGGAGGGCATTATGCGGAAAGAAATTTCTCAGTCATAAAAAGACAAATACAGTATAATACCACCGTTATAAAACAGGACTGACATGGGGTTTGGGGGAAAACTAAGAAAAGAGGGGATAAATAATGTGTAAGATATTGAAACAACGAGGGAAAGAACTGTATATAAGGAATATATGATTAGGTATTATTGCCATGACAAGATTCGAGAATAAGACCTGCATAGTAAAGGGATCTGGAGCGGGGTTGGGGGGGATTGTATAATAATGAACGAAATTTTTAGAAATTTTTTTCCAAAGAGAAAAGTGACCTGGGGGGAGGGGCAGGGAGGAAAATGTACAACAATGAAGGACTGGAAACCCAACTTCCTTATAAACTTTCATTAAAATCTCAATTAAAAAGGAGAAACATAAAGAAACCTAAAAAAAATCAAATACTGTACCATGCTCATGGATAGGAAGATTCAATATTTAAGTGTTATTCTATAACACAAACAAACCTCAATGCATAATGCAAAACCTGTAACTCGGAAAAAATGAAACAAGCAAATGGGACCTTCTACAAATCAAATCTTTATGCACATCAAAAACTTCTCCAACTGGACGAAAAGGAAACTCACAGACTGGGAAAGAATATTTGGCAATGACCTATCTGATAAGGTACTCAAGTCTAAAATTTATAGAATACTCTAGCATCTGAACAAGACAAGGATAAATAACTCAACTGCAAAATTGGCACATGACAAAGAAGAAATTCAGATGGACAACAAATACATAAAACAACGTTCAAAATCCCTAACTATCAGAGAGATGAAAATCAAAACAACTATGAGATATCCTCTCACCCCAGGAACAACAGCAAAGTTCAAGAGGACAGCAAACAACAAATACAAATGCTAGTGAGTTTGTGGAGAGACTGGAACTCTTATTCACTGCTGGTGGCAATGTAGAATGGTACAACTAACTATAGGAGGCAGTCTGATGTTTTCTCAAAAAGTTGGAAATAGAAGTACCATCTGACCCAGCTATTCCACTATTGGGAATATACCCTAAAGAAACCAGAAATGTGACTTAAACAGATGTATGCACACACATTTTTACTGCGGCATTATTCACAATAGCAAGGAAATGGAAGCAGCCCAATTGCCTGTCAACAAATGAATGGACAGACTAATATTGTATAAAACCATTATTGTAGAATGAGTAAGACGACCCAAGGAGGGGGAAGATGGAAGCAGAGGGATGAGGATAGGTGGGGGAGGGGGTGTTATCATAGGGTCATACAATTTGATATGAGGTGTATGTGAAGGAAATGGGAAAGATCCAGTGTGAAAAGCAATGTATTAAAACTTTTAAATGAACCAGTATTAAAAAAAAACCCTAAATACAAAACCCCAACAAAACAAACAAAAAACCAAACAAACCTTAAACTCACAAATGAATGGTCAGAAAAACTGTAGTACATTCATACAATGGAATATTATGTAGCACTGAAAAACAAAGAACTTGTAAAAAACTATACAACACGGTTAAGACTGGAAGGTAGTATGCTGAATGAAATCTCTCAGTCACAAAAGGACAAATACTGAATAACACTGCTGTTATAAAATAGGACTGATATGGGGGATTGAGGGGAGAATAGGAAGAGTGGATAGATCATGAACAATGCATTGGAACAGAAGAGGGGAAGGATTGAAAGAAATGTATGATTAGGCATTTGTATGACAATCTGGAATAAGAAGTGCATTACAAAGTAGATTGGAGGAGGGGAAGGAGGGGGGAGGGAGGAAAATGTACAACAATGAATGAGTAAAACCCAACTTTTCTGTAAATTTTGTTAAAATAAAAATTAAAAAATAGGTTAAAAATAGTACAAAAAACCTTACAAAACACATTTTCTTTCATATAAACAGTTGGACTCTATGAAGAAGAATGTGACATCAGGATTGGAGGTAGACTCATCAACAAGCTGTGTTAAACAACCTTGCTTGCAGAAACCCTGCAGAAGATCAAATATTACAGCCTTCAAGACAGCTTACATCTCAACATTTAGAAAACAAAAATCCTCACCTTTGGACTAATAGGCAACATAACTAGATGGAGAAACACCTGAATTTGTCAACAATTTCATTTTACTTGGTTCCACAAACACTCACAGTAGTAGTAAAGAAATCAAAAGATGTATTTCATTTAGAAAAATCTGCTGTCAAATGTTGGAGAGGATGTAGCGAGAAAGGAACTCTAACACGTTGTTGATGGGACTGTAAAATGGTGCGACCATTCTGGAAGGCAGTTTGGCATCTCCTCAAAAAGTTGAAGATAAAAAAAAAAAAGCTGAACATAGAAATTCCATCTGACCCAGATTTTCCACTACTTGAAATGTACCCTGAGAAAATGAGAACTGAGGCACAAACTGAGATTTATACATTAATGTTCATAGCAGCATTACTCATCATCACAAGAACATGGAAACAGCCCAAATGTCCAATCACAAATTAATGGATTGAGAAATTATGGCACATTCCCACAATGAAATATTATGCAGCACGCAGGAGCAATGATTTTGTAAATTATTACCTAACTTGGGAAGGACTGGAGAGCATTATGCTGAGTGAACTAACTCAGTCCCACAAGGATAAATATTGTATAAAACCATTACTGTAGAATAAGGATCCAAGGGGGGGGGTGGGAGAGGTTAGAGGCAGAGTGATGAGGACGTGCAGGGGAAGGGGGACTTAAGACTGTACAATTTGATGGATGGGGAGGAGAAAGAAATTGGAAAAAAAAATTGTACTTAAAAACAATGTATTAGAATTTTATAAATAAACAAGTAGAAAATTTTTAATAAAAGGAAAAAAATGAGCTCTCATAAGTGCTAAAGAGCAACAATGTCAATTTAAAGACGAAGGTGTGCCTGACCTAAGTCATGATATTTCCAATTGCTTCCTAGACAACTGAAAGTTAGATAATGAATAAGGAGGACAGACTGATTGATGCTTTTGAATCATGGTGTGGTGAAGAAAACTGAATTTCGATGGAATGCCAGGAGGACAAACACATCAGTCCCGGAAGAAGTGCAACCAGGGTTCTCCTTAGAGATAAGGACGGTAAAACTTCATTCACATACTCTGAGCATGTTGTCAGGAAGGGCCAGTCCTTGAAAAAAGGCATCATGCTAGGAAAAAACAAAGGGTGGGAGAAAGATCCTCAACAAGATGCACTGATACAGTGACCGTAACAAGAGGCTTGAACATGGCAGAAATCATGAGAACGGTGCAGAATAGGGTAGGGTAAAGATTTGTTATTCATAGGGCTGCTATGAGTAATTGTTGATTCAACAGCACCTAGTGACAACATAAATATTCAACATAAAATTTACAAATGGAATAATTATTTATAGTCCAATCAGCTGTACAAGGACCATTAAGAAGTAACCATAAAGCTGTGTTTTTGTTTACAATTCTGTTTTCCTGACTACTTACAATGCCACCAGATTAAAACATTTAAGTCTGTGCCTGGCTTTTAAATACATAGCATGGAATAAACAGCAGCCTTAAATAAACTGGATTTTTAACCACTGACATTTTGTCAGGGGGATACACCATTGTTTACCTGACCATTTCCATCACTGCTGTTGTTAGTTACCCTCAAGCTATCTCTGGCTCATGGAAACGTTATGTGTAACAGCAAGAAACACTGTGTGGGGCCTTTGCCATCTTCACGGGTGCTGGTGTGTCTGAGGGTATCACATCCATGCATTTCACTGAGAATTTCCCTCGTTTTTTGCTGAGACCCTACTTAACCAACCAGGATATCCTTTTCCAAAAGTGATTGTTCTCCCTGATGGAAGTGAGCTAGGCTTGCCTTCTTGGCTCTTAAGGAGAATTCTGTTTGTATACCTTCTTAGACTGAGTTTGCATTTGAGTGATTCTGCTTTCTCATTATTAAAGATAATGCAGTGACTGATGTTTTGTATGTAAACTTTTCTTTCATGGTTAGTTTTATTTCTATGGGCCAAATGTCCAGAAGTTAATAGAGTTCAAATCAAAGTGTATGATTCTTCTTAAAAGATCTGGTATTTCAAGTTGGCTGAAATGATCCTATCAGTAAGTCACTCTGTGTACCTGGTGAGAATCTGTGTCAACTTGTTGAGGTATAGTGGGCTTACCTTTCCCCCTGGAGATGCAAATAATTGAGGATCATTGGAAAGAAAGAGTAAGCCCAAGAGTTTAGATTTAGGACTTTCTTTGCAGCCTGTCAACTACTTGCTCATAAACTCTTCTATGGTAACACTTCTTACTTGACTTTAAATGCTCAATATAGAGTATAAGGTAAGTCATCCAAGAAATACATCATAAACATTACTTAAATTTATAGATAATATGAAAACCCATATGTTATATGAAGTAATATGAGAGATCAGAAGTATAAGAAATAGATATAAGATTTACATTCCATGATATAAAAGTGCATGTTAATGTGAGAATAAAACTGGACACTAAAAAGATTTTGCTTCAATCCTTACTAAGTATCTTTTTT
>NW_006399802.1:13490368-13496416 GCF_000299155.1 Elephantulus edwardii | reverse complement strand
CGATTGGCACAGGATAGAGCAGGGTTTAGGGCTGTTGTGCATAGGGTCGCTATGAGTCGCAAACGACTCGACGGCACATAACAACAACAACAACAATCATTTAATCTTCATCATTCTCCAATGATTACTCTACTGGACTCAAACTGCCTTTGAGTTGCTTATCCTCCATATTTGTAGATGAGGAAAACAACACAAAATGCGTAGTAGATGATGCTGAATTAGAACTTAGACCTTCAAATTGTATAACTGAAACTTTTCCTATTATATTTCAAATCATTCACAGAAACGTTACTTGCAAAATATGTAAAAGTTACCAGTGGTTCCAATCAACACCTGTGGCTCGAATCTACTAGTTTTTCTGTAGGACAAAGACAGGCAATCTCCCCTCATGCAATTAATTATCTGCCTCTGAAAAACTGTTGCGGGTCAGGAATGCACAGTACGTAACAACAGCATGGGAGTGGCAGTCAAAAAAAATCAAAACGTTTGTTGCTTTGGAAAAATCTGCTGTCAAAGAGCTTTTCTGAGTGCTCAAGAACAACAACGCCAGCGTAAAGACTATGGCACGCCCGATCCAAGCCATATTATTTTCAATTGCTTCCTATGCATCTGAAAGTTGGACAATGAATAAGTGTGACAGAAGAAGTAGTGATGCCTTTAAATTGTGGTGATGACAAATGCAGAGTATTCCATGGGCTGCCAAAAGAACAAACAAGTCTACCCTTGAGGAAGTGTAACCAAGGTGCTCCTTACATAAGGATGGTGAAACTTTGTCTCACAAACGTGATAAAGTAAGGTTTATATTCGTAGGGTCACTTACAGTAGAAGACGAGGGTACCTACAATAATATCCACAGAACACTGAATATAAAAAGAGGAAAATATAGTGACAATATTATTTTGAAAAATGATAAGGATAGGGCAATAGCATCCTTTGAGGTTTTTTTTACCCAAAAGAAACCTTTCTAAGATTGTTCAGAATAAAGGATCTTAAAGTATCCAGAAGAGTATGGAGCACAGAAATCAAGAAGATATCTAATTCCTTTTACAATCATACAGTCAGAATCACAAAATATGCTTCTTTCTGACAGACAAAAAATCAACTCATTTTGAAAATTTCAGCATAATCCCTGTACCAGGTACTCAAGAAACCCTCACTGAAAGGCATTATAAAGAAATACATGTGGGCAACTATTAACTAACTAAGCTGTTGTCAATCTTGAAAATCCCAAATCCAGGGATAAAGATGCTGATGGATGCTACCTTACACTTGGCTTGTGTGAAAAAACAAACAAGGCAGTTCTCGTATGAACTGAAAGTATTTTGCAGTAAGATACTTTCCACTATTAAGAAACTTGCATCTTCATCTTCAAGGATATGAACATGCATGGCTAAGCACAATTGCTAACAGTGCATCTAAATTCCAAAATCAATCTCCACAATAGTCTAGTGTTTCCTACTGCCAAAGAGGCCCTTTAAAGTAGTGAGAGAAGATCTTCACCTTGAAACCTACAGAGTCCCTTTTCAGCAGGAAGTAGCTAAGAGAATACACCGTCCCCTTTTCCTTATTAATCAGGGTGAAAACTCTCTCAGGGAGGAGTGATAGGGAATGGGCAAAGGGCACACTGACAAAGGAGATTAATCAGAACTGGTTTTGACAAGCACTGTGGCAATGGGACAATTAAAACAGACTTTTAAGGGGGGGAAAAAAGAGAGGAATGAACTGGGGGCGGTAGAGAAAATAGTGCACCAATGAATGAATGGAAATCCAAAATCTCTGTAAATGTTCATTAAAATTAATAAAATTTAAAAAAGGAAAAAAATCAAACCAAAACAAAAAAAAAAAGAAAAGAAACTTGCATCTAATTCAGTTCCATAAGGACAAATATTGTCTAAGCCCATTACTGAAGAAATAGGAAGATAAATAATCAAACATGTATGAGGATCCAAGTGGGAGAGGGTAGGAGCAGAGGGGAGATGATGGGAAGGAGGGTAATCAATCACAGGATCACACAATTTGATGGGTAGAGGGAGGAGCAGGTAAAGGAAATGGGAAAGATCTAGTGTGAAAAACAACGTAAATGAACTTTGAAAGCAAATCAGCATAAAGTAAAAATTTCTTTTTATTTTAAGAAAGTTGTACCTAGCACTCAAGAGCAATGATTCTGAATAAAAATATAACCCAGGAGAGGCTAGAGAACATTATGGTGAGTGAACTAACTAAAACTCAGTCTCATAAGGACAAATACTTCATAAGACTATTATTGTAAAAATACAAAGATAACTAGTAAGATGTGTACAAAAGTTCAAAGAGAAAAGTGGAGAGAGGAGAGGAGGGGAGCTGGAGGAGGAGAGGGTGGAAACCATGAGGGTGCAGAGTTTGCTGGGCAGACAAGAGGAGGTGAAGGGTTTTGGAAACATTCAATTGTGACCTGTAAAAGCGAGCTAATGGTGGACATGGATGGATGGTGATTAAATTTAGAAAATACAATATATGAGAATGGTTGCATGAAACACAATGTGAATGGGGGAACGTGTGAAAAACACTATGTATATGAATGAAACATAATGTATATGAATTTTGCATGCAACCCAATATGTTGTTGTTGTTGTCATGTGCCGTCGAGTCGCTTGCGACCCTATGTATAACAGCCCTAAACTCTGCTCTGTCCTGTGCCAATTGCACTGTCTCTGACACTCCCATCCCTTTTATCCCAGTCACTGAATCAATCCACCTCATAGAGGGCCTTCCTCTCCTGCGCTGTCCCTCCACCCTCCCAAGCATGATGTCCTTCTCCAAGGACTGGTCTCTCCTCACAACATGTCCAAAGTATGTTAGACGGAGCCTCAGAATCCTTGCCTCTAAGGAGCCACCCGGTTTGACCCTTTCCAGGACAAATCTGTTTGCTTTCTTGGCAGTCCATGGTATTCTCAATACTCTTCTCCAGCACTACAGTTCAAAGGCATCAATTCTCCTTCTATCCTCCTTGGTCACTGTCCAACTCTCTGATACATAACAAGTGATTGCGAAGACCATGGCCTGCAACCCAATATAGCATAAAATAATTTTAAAAATAAATAAGAAAAAATTAAAAGATAAAGTTGCATCCAATGGCAAGAGACTTGCTGACAGGTAAAATGAAGTAAGTACCCTCATACAGAAAGAAGCAAAGGCGTATGGAAGACTAGAAGCATGTGCAATTAATTTTTGCCTGAAAATTTAGTGAATAGTTTCAAGTTACAAAGGACATCTTCCAGTGCTCCATCCTGCCTACAGCTCTGTCGGGCATACTGTTCTGAGAAACAGCCCACTCTTTTGCTCATCTAACTTAATGGTTTCTCTATCTTCCAAAACCTATACAAGAAAATGGTCTTCGGTTGGCAAAACAAGAAGCAAAACGAACATGCGGGAGGGTAAGGATGAAATGACTAAATCATCGTAAGAATCTTTCAGCACACAGTGCTAATAAAGGCTGCTAATCTTCAGCTTAGAAATAAAGTAGAATTTAGAAGAAAAAAAAGTAAAAAAAAAGTTAAAAAAGTGTAAAAAAAAAAGAGAAGAAAAAAATGTGACCAATGGTATGTTTTATTTTTCTTTTTCTTTTTTGTTATTAAATGGTATGTTTTATGATGTGGAGTAGGACATGGTCCCTTTTGAGTTTAACATTTTCCCTCTTTTCTTGAAACAAATGTTCTATGTGAGTTTTGTGCCACTATGGATTTCTCTGAGGAAGCTCTGGTGGCCCGATAGGTAAGAAGAAACAGTTATCCCAACGGTGGTAGAGGAGAATTTACCAGCTGCTCTGAAGGAGAAATATGGGCAATCTCCTGCATGATATACAGTCCCTGAAAACCAACAGGAAGGTCATCTATGAGTCTGTGCCAACTTGACAACAATGAGTTGAATCTGAGTGACAGATTTCACTAGTCCTGGTATCAGAACAATCGTAAAGGAATAACCAAACGTTGGTAATTCTCTCTGTGCCTAATGTTCCGCTGCCTCAATCTGGGCAAAAAAGTCAGCTAGGAGGTTCTTTGAGTTCAGTTGCCTGAGGCGTCATTTGTATAAAAAAATTAAAAACACATCTAAGTAGGGTTCAATTAGTGACTGTGGATTGCCTGAATAGACTATCCTTCTAAATTTAATATACTAAACATGACAATTTTATGAGCACACAAAATTAGAGATATTTTTATGTTCTTTAAACTAGAGAAGAGACTTTAGAATCACAAAGAAAACAAGGTATGAAAATACTTCAATTTTTTTACAAGGTGTATTTTCTAATGTGAAAAGATGCAAAATTTGTTTTATTACTTAAAAAGTTTCTAGAAATATTGAGCCGTCATCTTTCATTAGCATTGGTCATAAAGAAGTTTATTGAAAATTATGACCTCTCTTTCTCTATGTATGCATGCACTTATCAAAGAAGAGTGCATTCAGATTTTAGCAGACCTACTGAGATGCAAAAATCACAGAGAAGTGAAGAATAAAAAATTAAATTTTAAGTAGCCCACATGGTTTATGTACATATTATTAGATCCCAAGAGATTACTGGCAATTCCTTAATGATTAGTGTGAAGATAAAAGTCCAGAAGGACCAGATTCTCTGTTATCATGAGGCTGTCATTTCTTATTCCATCTTCACTGTGCAGGGCTTCTGAGGATAAACATGGCAGTTTAAACCAAGTTTGCTTGTGCTTTTGATTCTTAAGTGGAATAGTGCTATTTGATTTCAAGGACAGTTCCTGCTGTTAACTCTTTGTCGTGTCCATGAAAGACAGTTTGACATCTTTGGAGATGTTCTGCGGTTTGTACGCTTTACAGGCCAACTTTAGAAACCAAGTTTGAACGCTCTATCTATTTAAAGGAGCCCTAGTGGGGCTGTGGGTTAGACTATGGATTGCTAACAAAAACGTTGTCAGTTTGAATCCACCAGCCACCTGGAGGGAGTAAGATGAGGCAGCCTGCCCTCATAGAGATTTATAGCCTTGGAAAACCTGTAGAGCAGGTTTTCCTCTGGGTCATTCTGTGTTTGTTTCAACAGTGGGATGACTATATTTACTAAAACCTTTTGATTGTGACTTACAGTTTCTTCTGATTTCTGCTCTGCAGAAAATCACCTAAAGCAGTTGATGGAAGAATGTAATGAGCTATGTACTCAATACAGAGTCACACCAAAAGAAATGATTAGTAAACCTCAGCTTAGACCCCAGATTTGCACAGTTTACACATTAAGTTTACCTCTCTCACCTCTGACATCAACTTTATGAGAAGAGACTGCAAGAACTGAGTATTTATTGAAGGCACAGAAGGAGTCAGATCTTAGGAAACTTGCATCTGCTTTAAATATTGAGATATATAAAATACCATACAATTCACTTAGCTTAATCAAAGTGTAATCACTCTTAGTTCATTTATACAGCTATTTAACCATCACTACTATCCCGTGTAAGACTATTCCCAGAAGTTCCCTGGTGATCACTGTAGTCACTATCCGCTCTCAACCTTCAAGCCCAGCAACCTCTAACCCACTGGGCTTTCAGAGCTATGGATTGGCTCTGACTTAAGAGCAACAACAATTCTATTGTGTGGATGTACTATCTATACACCAGTAGACACATTCACCAGTTGATGAACATTTCATTTGTTGCCACATTTTTAACTATTATGAATAATATTACCGTGGCACACAAATAAAATCTTTTTATGGGAACAGAATTAATGTAGCCAGGTAGTAAGTATATACTTTTAACTTTTAAAGAAACCACCAAATTGTTTCCAATGTGGCCAAACCACTGTACATTCCAAAGCAAGTTTCTGGGGCATTTTGAGTCAGATGACCATATGATATATTACTCCGGAGATGAAAAGACAAGAAAAAAATGGGGTTACCTTCATAGTAAAAAAAGTAATTTCTAGATCCATCCTGAAGTACAACATCGTGAGTGCCAGGATTATATCCATACACTTACAAGGAATTCCAGTGAATACCACTATCATTCAGATATATGCACCAACAACCAGAGCCAAAGAAGAAGAAATAGATGA